>NW_019264872.1:1190833-1197462 GCF_002742605.1 Olea europaea var. sylvestris
CAACCATATGATTTAATTGTGTATGTAGTGTTATAATAGTTTAATTTGAAAGTTCAAGAATAACTAACTAAGAGGAGAGTGAATTGGTTTTCAAAACTTTTTGAAAATTAATTCGAGTTTTAAATCAATGTAATAGCAAATGAAATAACTAAAAAAATGCGCACAAATACAAAATCAAATAAGAACAAGTAATGAGCACAATATAGTAACGATAAATAATAGGGAGAAAAGATGTAGATGATATAATTGTGGATGCTTGATTCAACGCAATGATTTACGTTCTCTGTTACCAAGCTCTTCGACATGAGCAATATCCTTTTACTAAATTAATTGACTTATAGTGCAATCCATCTCTTTACAACACTTTCAGGGATTTTCAAACAAGGAGCACTAATGCTTAAAAAACGTTGAACTTTACGGAACCCAAGTACGACCCACAATAAAAAAAAAAGAATAAATTTTACAATTGAAATCTTCTCATATTAAATTTTATAGTCAAAATTAAGTATCAAGAGAGAAGTAGGCTAATGCTTTAATGGATAGCAACAAATATAGCTTAAATGTTTGAGTAGAAAAATTTTTGCGAGAGTAATTTTCAATAATTTGATTAACTCGAAGTTTTTTAAGAAATAAATGATTTGATCTTTTGAAAAATGAAAATTAAAGTAATTGTGATCAATAATTCTTCACTTCAACCCTTCTTAAAAGTTATTGGTGAATGAAAAGTGATGTCGTATTTATAGCAGTGAAATCTCCAGAACTTCTGCTGATCCGAATGAGTCATCCAGATGTTTGGGGTTTGAACCGATCAATGTAGAAGCAGCCATTATGCGTCAGATTAAGAACGGTTGAATTTTTTATCGTTAGGGCATCCGAACAGATGGACAAAATGTTCTTGGACGTTTTCTTTTGTGATAATTTTAATCAATAAAGGTTTTTGAAAGACTTTCAAGTGAAAAGCTCTACATTTTTTACTAGGAGATAAGTCTTTCAAGCTCATATAAATTTTGTAGCTGCTGAGGTGCTTTGTTGGATCACCCCTCCCATCATACTTTGGGATTTTGGGTGTCACGATGTGGCTTAGGACCGGGGCATTTCTTAGACCTTGAGAGAATGAAAGTTGTCATGGTCATTAAAGTCGTAAGACTTTTGCAACTCATCCGAATTTTCCTCCTCTCTGAACTGAGAAGGTGATTGGGATGGGCCTGCCTAATTTTTGGCCTGTTTTACCCTCATCTGATGCCTATTCCTAGGCGGGAAATTTTGGGACAAATTTTCTTGGGTATTGCGTTATTTCTTTCGAACTGAGGCGGTACCTGCTCCTATTTCTAGGTGTAGAAGGTGAAACTTGCCTGTTTCTAGGCCATCCAAGGCTTAACCTATCAAAGATACATATGGGCCTCTGAGGCATATTTTTTTGTAATTGGGAGGAAAGCTGAATGGAGCCTCGTTGGGCTGGTTAGTGAATTACTTAAGAGGAAATATCGACCCCCACTTTCCTCTCTTGAGGAGCCTTCGCATATTGCTGGTATTAAGCCATTTGGCTTTGAACCTCTTCTTCATCGTGATATTAGTCTCCTTGTGGGACAAAATGAGAAATGTGTGGAAAAGTATTTTCTTGGGCTGCATATGGGGGGATTGGAGCTCCGGCTCTACATGTTTCTGCTGTTGGGTAATATCCCTTATGTTTGTGGGCATGGTAGCCACCTCCCTAGTGAGCTTAACAGCTAGTTTGGATCCACCTCTTGACCCACCTCTTCAATATTGTTGACGAAATCGAAGGCAGGTTCCAAGAGCGGCGTGTGAGGGCTCCCCTTCTTTAAGGTATTCCCTAGCCCGCCGAGGCCCTGGGTCTTCATTATCTGAACTCATGTTAATGCCCTTTCTTCAAAGGTAACTTTCTTTTCATGGCGAATGTTTCTCAAGTGTTCTTTTCTCACGAACATCAAAGGCAGAAAACTTTACCTTAAATATATTTTTGATCATCTTTTTCCACGGTTTTCTCGTGGTTGAATGTGTGGTTTTTCCACAGAGAACGTCAATTTGTTGACGTTGCATTTTGTAGGAATGATGTGGATAACGAAGCCGGGTCCACTCACGTCAAAGCTTTATTATATTCCTTTGATATTTTTTTATGCTTTATTAAGTCTTGATTGTTTTGCAATATATATGTTAACTTTTGTGCTTTGTTTAGCATTAATATTGTGTCTTAATTTAGCTAACTTAATATTTGTATTATTTATCTCAATTGATACATCTCATTTTCTTAACTGTTTTCATGCACTTTTACACTTGGTATTGTGTTGTTGATTTCATGAAACATGTTTGATAAGAAAAAAGATACAATTGAGTCTTGGATAGTTAGGAATTGTTTTTCTCTTATTTTGTATTTGTGATATTTAATTTTGTCATGGACTACCAAAAGGGGGAGTTCGTTAGGTTTCAATTTAGAATGGTGAATTAAGTGTCCAAAATGATAAGTAATTGAGTTGTATATAAGAGTAAAGTGTTCGAGGATTGTAGAATACTAAATGGAGTCAAAGACAATTCAAGAAGATCAAGAAATGAGATCCGTCACTCCCTACACGACAAGCAACATTCGAGTGCTCAAAACAGCAAGATTGACGCTTGCTGGCCGCCAGGCTAGTCTTGACCAGCAATGGGTTTTAGCCTAACCCCGTTTCGCGATTTTTGTACAGTTTTTCTATCATATTTGATCCCAGACACTTCAAATTATAAGTAGTCAAACCATACAACATCCTAAAGGGTAGTTGATCATTATTTGATGCTATTAAACATATTTTGAAGATCAAACAATTATTTTTAATAATCAATATATAGATTCAATTCGACATTCAAATCCTAAAATTCTCAAAATACTAAATCGACCATTTCTGTTATATATGTCAAAGTTTTGAAGATCCAAGAAGTGATTAGATTTTCGATTTATGAAGAGCGAGCTCATTCTTGGTGATTCATGAAGATAAAAGATTCCGGAGTTCTAGAGCTGGTACTGGAGTGTACAACCAAATGAGTTCTTTGATTATTACAGGTTGAAGGATAGACTCTACTAAAATTTAGTTGTGCTTGGACCAATACTATTGATCTTTTATAGGGATTATTTACTAGCAAATTTCCCAGGACATTTTTACTCTTTAAGAGTTCTTCTAGGCATTTTCCTTCGTAAACAAAGTAAATGGTGTCGTTCACAAATTTTTCTAAAGGTGCAGAATTTATTTAACCGAATTAATACAGGTGAGACAAATATCTAAGTTTAGAGTTATTTGATTTAATTCATCTGGATATATTTAATTGTGACTTGTTGAAATTATTAACTTGGTAAATTAAAATTCTGCATATTACACCTATTCTTTCCCCCCTCTAAGCATTAAGTTGGGTCGAACTTTGTTATTCTAGCATTGGAGTTATAGTAATTTTCAAAGATGGAGTTGATATAGTTATTAATAGGGTGTGAAAATAGATGTCTAATGAAAATTTGGTAAGAAAAATCCTTTTGATGACCAAGAGAGAGTACCCCCATAACGTCCCTGCTAGTGGTGGCAATGGGCCGAGCCGAGCCTTAATCGCACGAGCTCGCCTCGAGCTCGGGCTCGGCTCGTTGAGTTTGGGCAAGCTTGGCTCGGCCCACGAGCTTGTGGCTTGTTCGAGCTCGTGGGCCAAGCCGAGCTTGGGCTCGTGGGCTTGTCCAATTTTTTTTTTTTAAAAGAGTTTTACAAATAAATGGAATAATAGAAAACACTTTTAAAAAAAATAAAAAGTGTTAAAAAATGCAAATAATTTAACGAAAATAATTTTTCATTTATTTTTATTTATATCATATTGTAATACTTTTTATAAAGTATAAAATATTTATATAATGAAGACGAATTATTTTTTGAAATACATTTACAAAAAATATATTTTTTTGATTTTTTTTAAAGAAGATAAAATGTAAACCTTCCTCCTTTATTCGGGTTTGGGACCGGCTATATCAATTTTAAGTAGACGAAGTTAAAAATTGTACACAAACAACTTGTTGTAACGTGTACAATTTTTTAAAGAAAATTAAATTTAACGATTAAAAAATAAAGAAATTTTGATTAATATAATTAAATCAAATATTACTTACCTGACGAAATGTAATTTCAGCATATTTATCTTGTAGTCGAAAATGAGCGTCCTGTCAATCCTTCACGAATATTAACGCTTCCAAAATATCTTCTTTCAATCGGCTCCTGACATCGGTCAAAACCCATTTACTTACACTAAAAGCAGACTCCGAAGCAACAGTGCTAACCGGAGATGTCAGCAGATCTTTCGCAATTGCAGAAACAATTGACCAACGTCTTTCATACTTTCGTTAGAATTCAATTACTTCTTCTGAACTTTTTTTAATTGTTCTGTTCATTGGCATATTATGATTGAAGAAATCAATTAATTCGGCAGGCATCGCATTTTGAGTTTCAGCTGATGTTTGATGAGATGCAAATGTAGACGACATGACACTAGATGAACACATTGTAGTTGCATTATATCTAAATGTATTAATGCCTTGAAATAAATTTATTATTTCGACATCATCTTCTTCAATTTCAGCAGAAAGAGTAGGTGCAGAGGGTACCCGACTAACATTCGCACCCATTCTTTCCGTATATAAATCATATATTTCACATAATGTTTGCTCTAAATTCTTATAGGTGATAGGTGTATCAAATATTAAAACTTTATTGATTTGATTAATTACGTATTTAGTTCCTGAAATATTATATCGGGGATCCATTGCGCATGCTAAAGGAAATAACATAGGCAGTTCTTCTCAATATTTTTCAAATTTTAATTCCATAGTAATTATAATTTCATTAAAAGCAGGATCATTTTTATATTTATGGAATATTCTTATAATTATATAAAGGCGTTCAAGCACCATACAACTTGTGGGATAATAAATGTCGGATAAAATCTTTGTGGTCTTATAAAAAGATGTCAAAAATCTTTTAACTTTCAAAGCTAAAATCCAATTGGATCCATTTAACATACCATCGTCATCACTTCTAACGTGTCTATTGTTATAAAAGTTAGTTATTATATTTTCGAAACCTTCATATGATTTTAATAGCAAGTAAGTAGAGTTTCATCTATGGCTTACGTCGCTAACAAATTTTTAGTAGTCGTCACCCCTAGTTCGGCATAAAAATCTTCAAATGCTTGTTTTCTATTAGGAAAGATCGTAATATATATTAATGTATTCATAATCCTTTGAAGTTCATCCTTTATATGTTTCAAATCATCTTACACAATTAAATTCAAGATATGACACACTCAACGAATATGAAACAAATATCCACCAAAATCAGGTTGAAATGTCTTACACAATTTATCAATGACTACCTTATTAACACTAGCATTATCAAAAGTAAAAGATTGAATTTTAGTCTCGCAATGATATTCTCTAATAATACTAATAATAGCATTATATATATTATTAGCATTGTGAGGAAATTCAATAATTCTAAAAGCAATAATTTTCTTATGCATGCACCAAAGTGGGTCTATATAGTGTGTGCTTGCAGCTATATGTGCTATTTTATTAACCACTTTCCATATATCAGAAGTTAAAAATATAACACCCCCATATTTTTGCAAATCCATAATTAATTGTTATTTTGCATTATTGAAATAATTTATTGTATCGGCACGGAGAGTGTTTCGACTTGCCCCAACGTACCTCGGTTGTAGATATTCTTTCACGAACGAGACGAAGTGTTGGTTGTCTATAATAACCAGAGGCAACTCAATGGCGGCAACAAATTTCACCATTTCGGTTCGAGTATTGTCCTTCGAATACACCCACGTGGATAGGGATGAAGTTGTAGAATCGATGCCGGATTGCTAAATTGCAATTGTATTTGACCAGTTGGAAGAAGTCCGTATCTGGCCGCACATGCTTTGTAGTGGCAGTTGAGATGGGTGGTACCAATTTCTTTTTGCCATGCCAATCTTTGTTGGTAGTATTTACATATTGCTTTAGATTCTGTAAGGTCATCGACGACTTTTTCCGTTGAAATCAACTTAAAGTGATCCCAACATTTTACTTTTTTTTGGCCTTTCGCTTTCCTCTCGCATCTGGGATGTTTAATTCAGCATCTTCATCCTCATGTTTCGCTTCGAGAACGTTAATATCATCCAAATCAATTGGATTGTCGCTTCCCTGACCGTGAATGTGAACATCTTCAGGTATCGATAGGTCATTTAGACCGGCAAATTCATTTGGAAATTCACTTTGCGGCGTCCTAGGCGATTCGCCATGATGTGGCCCACATCCTGTATCGAACAAACTTTCAACAAATGAGCGTTGATCCATCTGTTTGATTGTTTATGATGAAATCTTAACTAGAAGAATATATATGTAGTGAGATTGTGAGAATTGAATGAATTGAAATTGTAACTAATAAACTATAAAAATTGAATTAATATTGTATATTTTTTAGCACAAGAGAGTAAAAACTCGATAATTGATATAATAAAAGAGAGTTGGAGACTTGGAGTAACAATTGATTTAAAAAAAAATCTTTGGGGGAAGGGGTATTTATAGTTGGGGGGGGGGGGAATTAATTTTTTTTTTAAAAAGG
>NW_019264872.1:1197543-1223085 GCF_002742605.1 Olea europaea var. sylvestris
TTTGGGGGTTGGACAAGGGGGGAAATTAACTTTTTTTAAAAAGTGACCATTTTGGTCACTTTACCTTTGGGGGCTCAACAAGCCACGAGCAAATGGTCACTTTACCTTTGGGGGCTCGACAAGCCACGAGCGGCTCGTTCAATTGAGCCGCTCACCGCCCATGGGCTCGCCTTTTAGGGGAGTCGAGTACGAGCCCGAGCCACCCACGAGCCCCATTTTCACGAGCCGAACTGTCGAGCCGACAAGTGGTTCGGCCCTTTTGACATCCCTAGTCCCTACCATGGCACGTATAATTAAGCCCCACCTCACATTTAAACACAAATAATTTGATAAATTTCATTGGCAGTCATTGAACTTTATGCAGAACGTTGATTGCGTCACAGAACTTTAAATTAATTTCAAATTTCTTCATTATCACATTTTGTGACTTTTGTAACCCCACTCCCCCAACCAAAAAATAAAAATAAAAAATAAAAAATTGATGTTCCACATACTCTCTACATGTCATACTAGGAAAAAAAAAATACAATGAAAGTTATGACAATATCTTTAAATTAAATTGTTAAAAATTATAACTTGTTATTTATATAATATTATGATGTTGTATAGTGATAAACTGACATGTCATACAATGATTACAGGGAAGATCCACATGTGATAGAGTAGTTGTAACGTCTCGACTCGCATGGATCAAAACGTCACGAGATTAACTGTACTTTAGCTGTAAACCAAGATACCATATAGAGAATTCAAATTACTATGTTTTTGAATCCATAGAACTCAGTTGAACAACATTATAGTCGATTTTTTTCTTTTAATTGCTGGGTTCCTTGTTTAGTGCCCGTTGATGATGTTGTTGAAGACAATAAAATGATATACATTGATCATATATGCATAACCTTTTAGATCAAGTGATTCAATATAAATTGTCAATATAAATTTGTTGGCATAGCTATCGACCTTAAAATTTCATCAAATTTTAATGTAAAGTAGGAAACTCCTTATAAAATGACATAGTAAAAAACTAGCTTCCATCGGCATCATATGAGGTAATAAAATATTTTTCAAAGCTCACCAGCGACTCGGTTGAAATGTAACTAGTGTAGTTCAGTTAAAATGACATATAAAATTCCACAAACATCAAAACCACATGATTTCAAAACTTATTCAGTAGCTAATCTATGAGACTATCAAATCCAATTGGTTTCATCTAGAAATTCCAAGTAACGGTCGAGTTATGAATTTTCGAACTCAAGGCAGAAGCTGGAAAAACTGCGACTCTACCAATGCAGTTTACTTTATGCAAAATATAAAATTTTACCGACATCGGATTGACATGATTCCAAGTTTATTCAATAGCTAACTTATGAGGCTATCCATCACCACTAATTTTGTATAAAAATTCCAAGTAACGAAGGAATTATGAATTTTTAAAAATGAGGCAGAATCTGAATTTTTTTTAAAAGAGAGAGCAAACTTTAAATTGCAAACATTTATTTTTTATTTATTTATTTTCTTAAACGGTGATTTATAAATTTATTCCTATGACATATATCTACTTTCAAACATAATTTATTCATAAAGAATGTTCGTATAATAGATCAACACACGACATCCGTAGGAATCTAATTTAAAAAACAAAAAACGTAAAAATCTCAAGATATTAAATCACCGACTTCTCCATGGCATGTCACATCGTCCTTTACCATCATCCACACCCCAAGGAAAATCCATTCAACTTGTAAGAAGGGAATTAACCCCATGAGTTTGAAACTCAATAGATATCATCGATGCATTTTGTTGTCAAATTAAAAATTTCGAACTATAAATTCATACCATCGCACGTAGATGAATTTTCGACAAAATCCAATTACTATAGCATTGTCATAACGCGTAGAAGCGGAGAATGATCATTCAAACTGTTCTAGTGCCGAAGAACCGTACCCGGAGGTACCATTTTATTCAAATATTTATCGAAAATCATAATTTGAAACAAAGTAAACAATTGGACCTTTACTTATCTCGAATTTTCTTGGATATCAAAGAATAAAATGTGTAGGAAGCCTTTCTTTTTCTCACCCCTATTATTCCCTTAGCTAAATTGACATGAAATATATTTCTTTTTGAGAGAAAATAAGTGGAAATTCGAATTTGAGGAGGGGTGTAGTGAAAAAGTGACCTTCCACTTCTTGTAACCTTTTTTTTTAATGAAAAACTAAATGGGGGAAATTGTATTATCATTAAGTTTGTTAAACTAGATCTTTAACTAAAAATTTGAAGAGTTTTTAAGCCTAAAAAATTATTCATTAAAGTTTTATAAAAACATCTACATGGTGATTCGAACCTGGGTTGTCTATATAAAATACTATGTAGATGACCATTGTGTCAACCCAGTTATTTATTAAATCTTTGTAATCAAATTTACTTAAACTTAATCTCTTAATTTGTTGGGTTTTTAATTAACTTATGGTTTGAGTTTTCAAAATCTTAAATGAGTTGAGTTTCCATAACTTGTTTCTTGAATGAGTTAGGTTGGTGGTGCTAGATCATCACAACATTATTAGTCTAATTTCATTTTATTTTTGAGGTTTTTACGTCCCTTACACTTTAAACAAAATTTCGTCCTTGAAATTTACCTTATGGATTGGCAAAGAGTGTCGGATATTTGTCTTTGAGTTCATCTTCTCTTTCCCAAGTAGATTCTTCTACTCCATGATTATTTTATTGCACTTTGACCAGTTGAATCTCTTTGTTCCGTAATTTATGTGCAAAATTTTCAAGTCTTTGATAAACTCCATCGGAATAGTAGGTAATGATGCCAACTGTCCCATCGACTTTTTGCTTAGAGCATCAGCCACAACATTAGCCTTACTAGGATGATAATGAATAGTACAATCATAATCATTTACTAACTCCAACCATTGTCTCTGTCTCATAATCAATTCCTTCTGTGTAAAGAAATATTTGAGACTTTTATGATCCGTATAAATGTCACATTTCCCTCCATATAAGTAATGGCGTCATATCTTTAATGCATGAGTCACCACTGCAAGTTCTAGATCATACGTTGGGTAGTTCTGCTCATGTTGCTTCAATTGTCTTGACGCATAGGCAATTACTTTTTCATACTGCATTAGTACACATCCCAAACCTTGTTTAGATGCATCACTATATATAACAAACCCTTCTGAACCTTCAGGTATGGTTAATACAGATGTTGTAATCAATTCTTATTTTAGCTCTTGAAAGCTTTGCTCACACTTATCTGTTCATTGAAACTTTACTCCTTTCTTTGTCAATTATGTTATTGGTCCAACTATTTTGGAGAATCCTTATATGAATCTCTAATAATATCCAGTCAATCCCAAAAAACTTCGAATTTCACCAGCATTAGTCGGTGTCTTCCAATTAGTTACCGCTTCCACCTTTACCGGATCTACTTCAATTCCTTGGGCAGTAACTACATGACAAAGGAATCCAACTCGTTCAAGCCAATATTCGCACTTTTTAAATTTTGCGTATAACTTTTCCTTACACAATGTTTCTAATGCTATTCTAAGATGTTCTTCATATTGATCTTTACTTTGGAGTAAATTAGAATGTCATCAATGAAGACTATAACCAATTTATCCAAATACTGATGAAATACTCTATTCATCAGATCCAAAACACTGCCGGAGCATTTGTCAATCTGAATGATATAACTGTGAACTCGTAATGTCCATAACGAGTTCTAAAAGCTGCCTTAGGTATATCACTTTCCTTAACCTTCAATTGATGATATCCACATCGTATATCGATCTTGGAAAATACCTTAGCCCCTTTCAATTGATCAAACAATTCTCGATTCTCGAGAAAGGATACCTATTCTTGATGGTCAAACGGTTCAACTCCTGATAGTCGATACACATCTGCATAATTTCATCTTTCTTCTTTACAAACAATACCGATGCGCCCCGTGGTGATACACTTGGTCGAATAAAGTCAATGTCTAACAATTCTTGTAACTGGATTTTCAACTCCTGAAGTTCTTTTGGGGCCATTCTGTATGGAGTTTTAGATACTGGTGCCACTCCGGGAACCAAATCTATTGTGAATTCCACTTGTTTATTTGGTAGAATACCAAGTAGATCTTCTGAAAACACATCTATAAATTCTTGTACCACCGGTACATCCTCAATCTTTATCGTTGCCAATTTTTCTCCAGAGATATTGACTAGAAATTCTTGAAATGTTTCTTTTCTTAACATTTTCTCAGCTTTTAAGGCTGATACTAGTTAGAGGTGGGGTTTGGTCTTTATTCCAGGGAAAGAAAATTGTTCCTCTCCTGGTTTCTGAAAAGACACTTCTCTTTCTCTACAATGAATAGTTTCATAATTATATCCTAACCAATCCATGCACAAAATTACATCAAAGTCTTTCAGCTCTATCACATACAAATTTGATTCAAATATTTTTCCCTCAATTTGAAGATTCACTGGCCTAGCGAACTGATCTATGTTCAATGTTTTGCCTGAGGGAATGCTAACTTCTTGTGTACTCTTTGACTTATTACAATTAATATTAGACTTAGCAATGAAAGATGTTGATACAAAAGAATGAGTAGCTCCTGAATCAAACAGTACATAAGCAGGTGTATCAGATATCAGTAATATACCTGCTATCACATTTGAGTTCTCCTCTGCATCCTTTTGAGTCATTGTAAACACTCATGCTTTCCCCTTCTTGTTTTGATCATTGTTATCATCCTTCTTCTGAGTAAATATAGAACAATCCTTAGTAATATGTTCTGATTTACCACACCAAAAACAGACATTCTTCCCATACAAATATTCCCCACGATGAGGCTTACCACACTTAGGACATGGCGCTATTGCAGCTACTATGCCCTTACTAGCACTAGGTCCGGTATTAGCCTTCTTATTTTGCCAATTGCCTTTTCCTTTGTCTTGACCATTCCATTTTCTCTTTTCAACATGTCCTTTGTCCTGGTGGTTGTACAATTGATGGTGTTGCTCTGCATTTGCCTTCTGATACCAAATAGCGTGAGCTCGTTCCAGCATCTCACGGTATGATGTGAAACGATGTGACATAAGAATCATGCTTAGATCTGGGTTTAACCCTTGCTCAAACCTTTGAGTCTTCTTAATTTTCGTGTCCACTAGGTGTGGAGCATGCGTTAAGAGTTGGTCAAATTTTCGGTCATAATCAGTCAGGGACATATTACTCTGCTTGAGGTGAAATAATTTGTTTTCCTTGAAATCCCTTAGAGATTGAGGAAAATACTTGTCCATCACTTTCTCCTCGAATTGTTCCCAAGTTAATGGTAATTGCTGTTCTGGAGTCCTACTTCGGGATATCCAATCTCACCAATGACTTGAATCACCCATAAACATAAGCTCCACACATTGGGCGTCAGTGCAATCGATGAGTCGAAAAATTCGCTCTAACTTACGAAGCTATTCTTCAACTACTAGTGGACTATATGCTCCATCGAAGGAAGTTTCGAAATAACTCGACCATCGAGGCATGAATCAGGAGAGTAATAGGAGCTGGTGGTGTAGGTGGAGCTAGATTCTGAATCAGCCTGCCAAGATCTTGAATCGCTTGTAGGAGATCCCTTATCAAATTATTCTGGTTTGCTCAAGACATTTCCCTAGAGATAAGATATAATATCTCACATTAACTTCATTTTTCAGCACCAGAAATAAAAAAAAAAAAAACTCAACTTGATCAGAATTGTTTTTTTTATTCAGTACTCCTTGAAATCAGGATATTCAATAGTTCGATAACCTTTTACTTCCAATAATATAAAGGAAAAGATATCACAAGGAAATGAAATCTAAATTTCTAATCCCTATGAATCTTGCGAATCTTCTTCGGTGGAGCTTAATCTTCAGAGGAGTCTTCTTCCTCAGGTCCTGACTCTAGGTCCATCTCAACATATGTTTTAGGTTCAGGTTTATGCTCATGATCATTCTCTAATTCTAAACCAAAGTCATCATCCTACTCCCATTCGGGATCTTCATCTGGGACTCTGATTCAAACTGAGGCATGGGCTTGGGCTCGGGCTCGACCTCGGGCTCAACCTCATCATTGGACTTAATTACTATATCCAGTTGAGGTTCTAAGCTCTCACTCCACCTGTCTAGAAGGACCTGTCAATATATACCAAATTCAATTGTATTTGGATGCTCTTGAGGGTTACCTTCTAGCATCTCATCTCTAGCCATGACTCCCATGTTTCTCCATTGAGGAGGGAGTGAATGTATGAGGTTATTCATAGCATCAATATGCATGATCTCCAGTCTTGCATCAACAGCTGCCATACATTTCTCATAGATATCATGTACATGTTCAACAAGTGAACGAGATGGGTCAGTCACGTAGTTCTCATAGGACAGAATGATGGACCTACGGTTCAACGCTGCTCTACAAGTTGTGGCCTTTCTAGCGGTCTGATAAGTCCTAACCATGTTCGTCAGATAAGTGTCCAATTATGTTTTATTTTTGTTAGTGACATCAACTTACACATTATGCTCTTGAAGTTTTAATATAACAAGCAATTATCATTTTATTCATGTATATTTAAAAAAAATATAATTTACATAACATATTTCATTCTAAACATCAAAAGTATTTTCATAGATTCAAGCTTAAATGATTTATAAATCATGCTCGAAAAATAAAGTGGAACATAATATTTTATTCCATACCTTGGGTTCGTCGGATGAGATCAACTGATAGATATAAGATGCCCTGGAGTGCCTTAAATGTTTCGTTTTTCTCATTTCATAATTTAAATATACTTTTGTCTATAGAATCGATTAAACTAGTGCTCTAATACCACGCTGTAACGTTCCGACCCGCATGGATCGAAATGTCACGAGATTAACTGTACTTTAGTCATAATTTTTTTAAACAATAATTCAATACTAAAAAAAAAGCAATTTCAAAAATATATTTAGAATGGGTTCCATGCATGTCACGACTATTGACGTGAAAGTTTTGACAAAACTTAAAAAGTAATATTGCTGTTTTAGGTTTTATCTCAAACAGTAATTGTCAATATAAATTTGTTTGCATAGCTATTGACCTCAAAACTTCATCAAATTTTAATGTAAAGTAGGAAACCCCTTATAAAATGACATAGTAAAAAATTAGCTTCCATCGACATCATATGAGGTAATAAAATATTTTTCAAAACTCACCAGCGACTTGGTTGAAATGTAAACTGGTGTAGTTCACTTAAAATGACATATAAAATTTGATAAACATCAAAACCATATGATTTCAAACTTATTCAGTAGCTAATCCATGAGACTATCAAATCCAATTGGTTTCATCCAGAAATTCCAAGTAACAGTCGAGTTATGAATTTTTGAACTCAAGGTAAAAGCTGGAAAAACGGCGACTCTACCAGTGCATTTTACTTTATGGAAAATATAAAATTTTACCAGCATCGGATTGACATGATTCCAAATTTATTCAATAGCTAACTTATGAGGCTATCCATCACCACTAATTTTATATAAAAATTCCAAGTAACGAAGGAATTTTGAATTTTTAAAAATGAAGCAAAATTTGAATTTTTTTTTTTTAAAAGAGACAACAAACTTTAAATTGCTAAACACTTTTTTTTTTCTTTTTTTTTTTTTTTTTTTCTTTTGACATTTAAAATTTTGGTAGAAAAAATATAAACGATAAACAAATTATTTGAAATAAAATTATATTTGTGTTTTTATTATTTTGTTTTTTACATTTAAGAAGATGAATTTAAAATAAAATAAAAAATGCATTTGCAGCTTGAATCGGTTAATTAATGGTTTGGTTGCTTAAACCAAAACTAACTCAACCCAACTTTTTAATGGTTAAAATTAACCAAATTAAATCAATTTTTTGGTTCAAACCAACCGACTCAATTTGGTTTGATCGATTTGGTTGGTTTTTCGATTTATTTTTTATTTTTTATTTTTGCCACCCTTAGGAGGGGGTTTGCATCAACTTACTTTGACAAGGGGTGGCATGAGCATAATGACCTAGCCCAAATATACTTAAACAACCTAAAGGCTTGGTTTGATCTGAAAGTGCACCTTGTAGAAAAACGAATAGTATTCAACACTAAATCCTCTAGTGTATGGTATAGTATTATCATCCATCACCATGTCATAGGATGCTTTGAACAAAAGGAGCCTTAATGGTGTAGGGAATGAATTCACTAATAATCCATCTTGCATACTTGGATTTTATTCATGACACCATTATCAATTACTGAAACTTGATTCCTTGTGGGCTTCCTCACGTTGAAGAACACGCTCGAATTTAGGGAGACTGCAGAGATAAACTTCTTCAAAAGGGAAACACGCTACCAATTAACCAACTAACAAAACTATTTGTTAAATATCGGTATTTGCATTGAAACATATTCGTACACGTAAGTTGGTCATCAACTCCAAAAGTACAGTAAATGGGCACTCTAGAGACAAAATGTACTTTTCCTTTTCCTTTTTTTTTTTCCCATTATTTACTCAATCATCCTTTTTCTACTAATTTTCTGCTGAACTAGTCTGCTTTAGAATTTCTGTTTGAAGCTTGTGGGACATTCTGATTATTATTAGGCAAAATTTTTGGTGATCCAAATACCAAGAACAATAAGTCATAAATGGTCTACAAAAACCCACACAAATCATTGCTTCCATCTGTGAAAAAAATGCTTTTTCTTGCAGGAAAATCAAGAAAACTGACACAGTAAAATCATGATATCTGTGCCATGTTCCAAGTCCACATTTTCCCCGTTCAAGCCAATTATGGTTTGACCATGAAGTCATGGACCTTTAAAGACTCACAAATCTGAGAAATTTTCATATTGATTCTCTTCTATGCCTTGCATTTAGCAGAGTTGGCAAGTTATTTTTACTGTGCAGGAATCTTTGCTGGAAAAACAAATAACCCTTTTGCAGAAATTTGAATAAAAAGTTGTAATTGACTTTATACTTTATGAAGCCATCCTTTACCGTTAGCATGAATGATGAGTCTTTGGCCATTAAAACAGAAGAATAAACAAAGTAAAAGGCGCAAAAAAGACATCCAAATCTGCTGCTTGTTCAACAACTTGGACTGTAAATTGTATAAACTAAAACAACTGCAATTTATTGGGTCCATCGCCTCTCTCAAAAAATAAAAAAGGAAAAGAAAACAGCAGAGAAAAACCACCCAAAAGCAAAAGAAATCTAAAATCACCATGAGAAAAATATGTTTTATATTAAGAGCTAACATGAAAATATTATATGGACACTGCCTGCAGGATCAGTTTGTTACCATGACTGAGAAAGATGTATAATAAGCAACATAAAAGTATGACAATGAAAATCTGAACAAATTTAAGTGAATTTAGAAAACATAAGGAAGCCAGAATTTTTTTTATGTAATCTCCGTCCTGTTCTTTGGATGTTCCTTTCTGTTTTATGCACATAGGTGCAAAGGCCTATTCATTTATTTACAATAGTGCATCCTCATAGCCCTCCTACTCCAATTAAATAATTTCAGAAATCTGTCGAGATTAATTTGAGAAAGCGATACGCGTAATTTTAAAAATTATTTGCAATGTTTTCTCTTTAGCAAATCATTTTACCCATTTTTTCCCAAGTTACACGACTTTTATCAGTGTTTTAAAAACCGTACACAATCACGAAGCTTGGTCTGGTCAGCAGCCACGCTCTATGCTCAAGTTGAAGCTTGACCTTATCCTCCAGCCACAGTATTTTTATTCTCTACTTAAAGTTAGGATTGAAGTGGAATTACAATTTACAAATGGCGGATAATATATTTATATACCAAATATATATCAGCAGTATTGGGGTGGGGGGTGGCGGCTATTGGGTGGGGGGAGAGTTGAAAAGCTCGAATCTCAAGCAATAGCAGTATAAAAGAGTAAATGTAGGAGGACCACATTTTCTGTCCAATGTCCATGCATTCATGTTCAAGAAGAATATGTTCCCTAACAAATTTCTGTAGAGTTTTCTTGGTTGTGGTCATGAAATTTTTATATCTTACAACACGTGACATGGGATGCTTGAGGTTAAAAGTGCCTCATATTTGGTCTAACCAGAATTTTTTGGGGTTAACCCCCCACCATCGTAAAAGAAGGTGCTGCAAAGGTAAACAATTCCTCTGAATATGTGTCTATGGAGAGAGTGAGAGAGCATCTCTAAGAGAAGAAAAAGGGCTTGAATTTTGTGTTGCCCCAAGTCTAAGAAAGGGAAGAATATATAATTAGGCATGCAATGCATGCTCCTTTACATCTAAGTTCTCTCAAAATTACAAGATTCAAAATCAGTATCCTATGTTTCTAAAAGATTGCTAACACTATTTGTAAGAAAAATCAGGGACATATTACTCTGCTTGAGGTGAAATAATTTGTTTTCCTTGAAATCCCTTAGAGATTGAGGAAAATACTTGTCCATCACTTTCTCCTCGAATTGTTCCCAAGTTAATGGTAATTGCTGTTCTGGAGTCCTACTTCGGGATATCCAATCTCACCAATGACTTGAATCACCCATAAACATAAGCTCCACACATTGGGCGTCAGTGCAATCGATGAGTCGAAAAATTCGCTCTAACTTACGAAGCTATTCTTCAACTACTAGTGGACTATATGCTCCATCGAAGGAAGTTTCGAAATAACTCGACCATCGAGGCATGAATCAGGAGAGTAATAGGAGCTGGTGGTGTAGGTGGAGCTAGATTCTGAATCAGCCTGCCAAGATTTTGAATCGCTTGTAGGAGATCCCTTATCAAATTATTCTGGTTTGCTTAAGACATTTCCCTAGAGATAAGATATAATATCTCACATTAACTTCATTTTTTAGCACCAGAAATAAAAAAAAAAAAAAAAAAAAAAACTCAACTTGATCAGAATTGTTTTTTTTATTCAGTACTCCTTGAAATCAGGATATTCAATAGTTCGATAACCTTTTACTTCCAATAATATAAAGGAAAAGATATCACAAGGAAATGAAATCTAAATTTCTAATCCCTATGAATCTTGCGAATCTTCTTCGGTGGAGCTTAATCTTCAGAGGAGTCTTCTTCCTCAGGTCCTGACTCTAGGTCCATCTCAACATATGTTTTAGGTTCAGGTTTATGCTCATGATCATTCTCTAATTCTAAACCAAAGTCATCATCCTACTCCCATTCGGGATCTTCATCTGGGACTCTGATTCAAACTGAGGCATGGGCTTGGGCTCGGGCTCGACCTCGGGCTCAACCTCATCATTGGACTTAATTACTATATCCAGTTGAGGTTCTAAGCTCTCACTCCACCTGTCTAGAAGGACCTGTCAATATATACCAAATTCAATTGTATTTGGATGCTCTTGAGGGTTACCTTCTAGCATCTCATCTCTAGCCATGACTCCCATGTTTCTCCATTGAGGAGGGAGTGAATGTATGAGGTTATTCATAGCATCAATATGCATGATCTCCAGTCTTGCATCAACAGCTGCCATACATTTCTCATAGATATCATGTACATGTTCAACAAGTGAACGAGATGGGTCAGTCACGTAGTTCTCATAGGACAGAATGATGGACCTACGGTTCAACGCTGCTCTACAAGTTGTGGCCTTTCTAGCGGTCTGATAAGTCCTAACCATGTTCGTCAGATAAGTGTCCAATTATGTTTTATTTTTGTTAGTGACATCAACTTACACATTATGCTCTTGAAGTTTTAATATAACGCAATTATCATTTTATTCATGTATATTTAAAAAAAATATAATTTACATAACATATTTCATTCTAAACATCAAAAGTATTTTCATAGATTCAAGCTTAAATGATTTATAAATCATGCTCGAAAAATAAAGTGGAACATAATATTTTATTCCATACCTTGGGTTCGTCGGATGAGATCAACTGATAGATATAAGATGCCCTGGAGTGCCTTAAATGTTTCATTTTTCTCATTTCATAATTTAAATATACTTTTGTCTATAGAATCGATTAAACTAGTGCTCTAATACCACGCTGTAACGTTCCGACCCGCATGGATCGAAATGTCACGAGATTAACTGTACTTTAGTCATAATTTTTTTTAAACAATAATTCAATACTAAAAAAAAAGCAATTTCAAAAATATATTTAGAATGGGTTCCATGCATGTCACGACTATTGACGTGAAAGTTTTGACAAAACTTAAAAAGTAATATTGCTGTTTTAGGTTTTATCTCAAACAGTAATTGTCAATATAAATTTGTTTGCATAGCTATTGACCTCAAAACTTCATCAAATTTTAATGTAAAGTAGGAAACCCCTTATAAAATGACATAGTAAAAAATTAGCTTCCATCGACATCATATGAGGTAATAAAATATTTTTCAAAACTCACCAGCGACTTGGTTGAAATGTAAATTGGTGTAGTTCACTTAAAATGACATATAAAATTTGATAAACATCAAAACCATATGATTTCAAACTTATTCAGTAGCTAATCCATGAGACTATCAAATCCAATTGGTTTCATCCAGAAATTCCAAGTAACAGTCGAGTTATGAATTTTTGAACTCAAGGTAAAAGCTGGAAAAACGGCGACTCTACCAGTGCATTTTACTTTATGGAAAATATAAAATTTTACCGGCATCGGATTGACATGATTCCAAATTTATTCAATAGCTAACTTATGAGGCTATCCATCACCACTAATTTTATATAAAAATTCCAAGTAACGAAGGAATTTTGAATTTTTAAAAATGAAGCAAAATTTGAATTTTTTTTTTAAAAGAGACAGCAAACTTTAAATTGCTAAACACTTTTTTTTTTTTTTTTTTTTTTTTTTTTGTAAACGGTGATTTGTAAATTTATTCATATGGCACATATCTACTTTCAAACATAATTTATTCATAAAGAATGTTCGTAGAATAGATCCACACACGACATCTGTAGGAATATAATTTAAAAAAAAACGTAAACATTTCAATATATTAAATCACCTGCTTCTCCATGGTATGTCACATCATCCACGCCCCAAGGAAAATCCCTTCAACCTATAGGAAGGGAATTAACTCATGAGTTTAAAACTCAATAGATATCATCCGCGCATTTCATTGTGAAATTAAAAATTTCGAACTATAAATTCATAACATCACACGTAGATGGATTTCTGACAAAATTCAATTACTATAGCATTATCATAATATGTAGAGCCAGAGAATGATCATTCAAACTGTTGTAGTACCGAAACACTGTACTCAGAAGTACCATTTTATTCAAATATTTATTGAAAATCATAATTTGAAACGGAGTAAATACTTGCACTTCCATCTACCTCGAATTTTCTTGGATATCACAGATTAAAATGTGTAGGAAGCCTTTCTTTTTCTCACCCTTATTATTCACTTAGCTTAAATTGACATGAAATATATTTCTTTTTGAGAGAAAATAAGAGAAATTTCGGATTTGAGGAAAGGTGTAGTGAAAAAAGTGATCTTCCACTTCTTGTAACCTTTCCTTTGAAAGAAAAACTAAATATGGGGAGTTGTATTATCATTAAATTTGTTAAATTGGGTCTTTAACTAAGAATTTGAAGACTTCTTAAGTCTAAAAAAATAATTCATAAAAGTTTTATAAAAACATCTACATAGTGATTAGAACCTGAGTTGCCTATATGAAATACCATGTAGATAACCATTATGGCGACCAAATTATTCGTTAAATTTTGTAATCAAATTTACTTAAACTTAATCTCTTAATTTGTTGGGCTTTTAATTAACTTATGGTTTGGACTTTTAAAATCTTAAATGGGTTGAGTTGCCATAACTTATTTCTTGAATGAGCTAAGTTGGTGGTACTAGATCATTACAACATAATAGCCTAATTTTATTTTATTTCTTGAGCTTCTACAGTAGTGATATTCGAAATTAAATTTAAGTTTTTGATTTAATATATAACTCAACAATCCAATTAAAATAAGTTAAAGTTTAATAACCCAACTTATATTTTACTAACAATTCATTGACCACATGTAAAGCTTATGTTTGGCCTCATTTTTTCAAAATTTTTTTTTTTTTCAAAACTCATTTTCAACCACACAATTCTTCTATGAAATAAATTTACACAAATCGTTTTTTATTTTATTTTATTTAATCACACACTTTCTAAAAAATCACTATTTCATAACACAATTTCTTATAATAGTGGGGTTCAAATGAGGCCAAAATTTACCTGAATAATATGTAGCCTGGTGGCTGCAAAGGATAGTACTAAATTTTTAAATTATAAATTAATAAACAAATAACCCAAATTCTGTAAAGTAAGGAGGAATATCCTTGAGTAAGAAACATCAAAACAGAAAAAGTCCCAAACAAGCTACCAAAATTTCAAGATTAGCACAATCCATCAACCAAAATTAAGGCTATTGACAACAACTACACGACGACTTGTTTACAACTTTTTGGATTTTATAATAACCCCTCTATTAAATTATCATAATAAACTTATTTGTTTATTTAATGATTGTGACAGTCACTTAGAATGTGGAAATTCCTCCAGAGTTTGTCCTATTCACTGGCCTGGAAAACTTTACGTACCTTTGTTTTAGCATACAACAATTATTTTAACAATTGCAATTTATATTCTTTTCAAATAGAAGAAGATAATCATGTTTTGTCCTCAACTTAGTTATCTCAACTAGGATACTAAATTGATATAATTTATGATAGAACGAGTATAATTATAGAGCATCTAGTTATGTATAATGATATAGAGGAGCAGTTTTATAAATGAAAACACTGGCAACGATGGCTAATCGTATCCGGTTTAAGTAATTTCATTCACCAAGCTAACAATATTATATTGAATAAATTATTTACAAACAAAGTATACATTAAGACTAGATAAATGGTTTATTTACTTCAATATCGCATTTGATAGGAATACTTTACTTCAAAAATAAATTAATTTGGAGATAATTCACCCAGTTAGATGGGTTTAAGACTTTACACCAGACTATTATTTTCATATTTGATGTGATCTATAATAGAGAAAAAGTAAGTTGCGCTCATAACCATGAAACATGTGAAATTACTTATATATAAGTGAGGTTTGAACTAATTTTTTTCTAATCAAGACAGACGGAATTCAAAGTTTGACGACAAAATTGGAAAGTGGTAATAGTTGATTCGGACCTAATATCAATAATTGCAGAAGGCTAGAAGATATCAAAAGGAGCTAGAATGAATGAATACCGAAATTTAATGGACTAAAACGCAACAAAAGGAAAATTTTTACAACTGTGCACTCATGCAGGCCAATTCTTGCGCTCGTGAGACACATTACAGTCTATGTACCGAAAGCAAGATCAGTGACCGATTTAACGGGGGCCATTTCTGGGCCTGAACGACCAACATCGTCTTCTGACTTAAACTATTTTGAAAGTCAAATTCAACCAACTATTTAACCTAATGACGATGGCTAGAACGGGGGACAACATATTATACATAATTTAACCTCAAAAATGAGGCTAGCACGCAAAGGCAATTAACACAAGATATTGAAAATTCATAGTCCGAGTTGAAGATTTACGAAGAAGAAATTGATTTTTACTTTCCAATCATTATTTTCGATTTTAGCTTATGTTTTTCTAAATCTTTTTGTATGATTTATTATATAACTTGCTAGATTAATTCTTTTCATATATTGGGTGAAAACATTTTATTATTTATTTTAATTCCAAACAAGTAGCTTAGTTAAATTTAGTAGTGGCAAGGCTCGGCCCATCTACCCACGAGCTCGGCTCGTCAATCATCAAAGTGATGAGCTGAGCTCAAGCTCGTTCAAGCACGGCTTTGCCTATGAGCTAGTGCTCACTAGTCGAGTCGAGCCGAGCCCATGAACTCAAGATTTCTTTTTTTTTTTTTTTAACTTCTTCGTTCACAATTTTTACGAGCCCAAGAGCCGAGCTAGTGGGCTTCTGAACTTTAGGCTTGTGGGTCGTGCCCACATTCATCGAGCAAGCCCCCAGCTTGTCTCAGGCTCGGGCTTGTCTCGGGATGAGCCTGAGACGTCCATGGGTCGAGCTTTGATGAATCGAATCAATGAACCAACGAACTACTCGACCCTTTTCCCATCCTTAGTTAAATTCTTGCAATTCTTAGTTAATCTTGCATGCTCAATTTCATTATTTGATTGTTTGATCACCAATTGAATATATGGTTGTTTATTGTAATGTTGCAAGGCTCACAATAGATCTAGACACTACCTGATCAACATACGTGCAATAAATGTCAGGAATAATATTTATTACGAGTGCAATTTTTGAAATAATCATGAAATCGAATGCGATCTATTCATTCGAATTCGAATTAGGAATAAATTCAAGTCATGACTAGAATAGATTTAATTTGTTTCGAAAAAGAGAATTAATTACAATAGATTTAACGATTATCAAGAATGCATGAATGAAACTAGTTGCGTAATTGAGATTTGAAATAAATAATAATAGGTGATTTATAATCCAATACACTCATTCCATACATACACAAACTCAATTTTAAAAATTTTTGTAGATTAATTTAAAATAATTACAAACCACAAATCTCTTTTGTTTACTTCAAATCTGATTAAAAATTGGTACACTCAATTGAATTTTATTCCTTGTGGGACAATAAACCTTACTTATCATGTATTACTTGTCAATGACCCTATACACTTATGGGATTTTACTGAACAAGTTTTTGGCATCATTTTCATGGAATAAAATACTTTATTTGAGTTTACGACTTTATATAGGATTTGATTTTTTTTTCTTTTTTTGATAATTTTGGCTACCCACTCTAATCTCTCTTGTGATGGTACGCTTTTAGGGATTATTCAACAATAAAGGCAGGATTTTGATGATGGCAAAAGAGTGAAACTTTTTGCAACAAGTAATCTCGACATGATGATGACGATATTCTGGTAGAAGACTTAATTTGTGATCTTTGTTAATGGGATGCATTATACTAGGCAATGCTTGTAACATGCATTAATCCCTTTATGTCCAAATTTCTGCGGTTTAAATAATATTTAAAATATTGTCTAAATAAGCAATTGATGAATCTGATGAATTCCATATGCCTGACTGTGAATATATACCTATACGTCTAGACGATTATATTACTTTTAAAGGAGTTGGTCCTTCCCTATTAAATGAGGAAGCACTTGCAAAATATTATAATAAGCTTTCTACATTGGATGAAAGCAAAATATGTACAGGAGATTTCATAGCCTAGGACGAATCTAAAATGTGGGGATATAGTCCACTTGAGAAGGTTAAAATGTAAGAATTACCATTGCCGGTGAATTTAGACTATGAATCTACCATTCAACCTGATAAGATATCAATTATTGACGAAGAGCATAAAGAAGATGACAAGCTAATTACAAAGGAACCAAACGAAGAAGTGGCAATTAATGGCAACGAAAGTAACACATTTTTTTGACTTCATCAATTGTTCAACAATTGAATTTGTGATTATGATCAAGGAAGAAGATGTATACATAGTTGATTTTCGAATTGGGTCAGAAAATGAAGAATCAATGAAAAGTGGATTAAAGTCAAAAGATGCAAACTAAGCAAGGCATCAAATGTTTTCTATAAAATTCCATGATGTAGAACATCAAATTCAAGCCAATGACTAAAAATAAGTGCTTATTGGGAGGCAATCCAATTTTCTTCCCTTTCATTTATAATGCTTTTTAGATTTAGGATTAGTAATTTTTTTGTTTTTAGTTGTATAGGGTATTTTCATCCCCATATTTTACTCTAGGGTGCATTTGAGCTTATTATAAAGTGTTCCGTGTTATCATTAATTTTCTAATTATTTTGAAGGAATAGACGCCTAAACACATTGGACAAGGAAAGATACATAGCAAGTAATCCAACCTTTCATATCAGTCCATCCATCACAGATTTATATCAGGGGAGTAAATTCCCTTCTTTGTCCGTAGTTTTTGTCTATTACTTGTTATATTTTTAAACATTTAGGCAATATATGTTATAAATTTGGAGGTGGAAAGAAATCGTGTTTTTATCTACTTTTACTATTTTGTGTGATTGTTCAAATGCAAAAAATAAAAATATCAAGAAAATATTTTATTTTCATCTTTATCATTGTTTATATTTGCATGTCTGATTATATGAAATTTCCTACTGTGATGAATATATTTGGTAGTGTTAGGCTATAAATTATGAATAAGTTATGTGTTAGAGTTGATTTATGTCTATTCATATGAAAACTTGATATTTTTTAGCACAAAATTTATGTTTTATATCATGAAGGATTAATTTGATTCAAAATTTGAATATGTTGAAAAAAATATAGTGGATCTCAGATGCTAAATTCAAACAAACACTAAAATATATATAATTAAACCAAATCTAGAGTAGTTTGGGAGTGATTGAATTATTGTAGTGAAACATTGAGATAAAACGTAGATTCCATGTATGCTAAATTTTGTATGTATTGTCTGAAACCAGTATGATAAAAATTAGGTTAAAATCTTAAGTTGAGGGTCAGTTTTGAGAATAAGCGTTTAATAAGGGACATTGCACAAAAATAAATAAATAAATAAAATCATGGTGTGTGTGTATCTATAACACTTATTTGAGAGAATTAGACTTTCGATAAGAGATTATTAGCTTAATTAATTGTTAGACGTTGAAGCAATCAAAAAAGGAGAATCTTCATTTGTTGATATATTGAGCTACAATTAGTAAAATAGAACCAACTAGAAAGGGTAAGGTTTAGTATTTTATTAAAATTCAAGACCAGATTCCTTGGGAAAGAGTGAAAAGAATAAAGTTTTGGAGTGTGCATCTTACGAGCAAAAGTCATCTCATGAGACTAAAGGCAGACCAAATTATTTGTGAAAATTTTGTGTAGTTAAGCTTTATTTTGTTTGAATACAAACAATTGTTCAAGTTTGGAGTTCGATAAATATATTTATCTTAGTTGTTAAACTAGAGCAATTATTGTTATTTTAAATAAATTGGGGGTTAAATGTGTATATCTTTCGTTCGGTTTATCTCGATGAAAAATGATGGAAGTGGACAAAATGAGTGAAAAATTGGCTTAAATGGACTGAGTTCAAAGTTTTAGGACTAAATTGCAAAGTGCTAATAGTTGATTCAAACATAATGTCGATGATTGGAGAATATGTGAAGTTAGTTAAGTGGTATTGGTTAATAAAGGACAAAGAAGGTATTAAAATGAGCTAAAATGAATGAAAATTGAAATTGAAGGACCAAAATGCAATAAAAGGAAAATTTTCACGATGGTTTCATTTACTGAGAGCAAGATCAGTGACTGATCCTTGTGTAGTGAACTATATGGCATGCACATGGGCCATTTCAGGGCCTAAACAACACAACATCCTCTTTTGACCTAAACTCTTTTGTAAATCAAATTCAACCAACTATTTAATCTAACGGCGATGGCCAAAACGAGGAAACGACATATTATACATATTTTCACATCAAGTAGGAGGCTAGCAAACAAAGGCAATTAACACAAGAGATTGAAGATTCATAGTTTAGGTTTGAAAATTTACGATTAAAAAATTGATTTTTTACTTTCCAATCACTGTTTTCGATTTCGGGTGACGTTTTTTCAATTTTTTTGTGACTTATTATATAACATGTTAGGTTAATTCTTTTCATATATTTGATGAAGATAAAATCATTTATTATGTATTTTTAATTAATAACAAGTAGTTTAGTTAAAATCTTGCAATTCTTGATTAATCTTGCATGCTTAATTTCATTATTTAATTTGTTAGATTTCGTGTTGGCTATTCTATGAACAAAGGGTAAAATTGTAAATGTTCAAAAGTTTGGGGTCAATTTGTCAATGTTTAAAGGTTAGGGGTCATTTTGTGCATGTGTAAAAGATGAGGGATAAGTTGCAATTTTGTGAAAGTATGCTAGGATTCGAGCTATAAAGTAGGGCAAGATTGTCGTTGAAGTTTCACTAGCTGCTCGCCAAGTGGTCGCTCAAGCGACAAAAACAGAAAGGTCGTTGCTCCGTTCTCGTCCCTACTTCGTTCGAGGGAAATAGCATCGCTCGCTTTTCGCTCAAGCGACGGTGTTACCCATAAAACCCTATTTTCCTTTTTTTCGACATTTTAACTGGACCCAAACGTCCAAATACACTTCATATAAATAAAAATTTTCCCGTTTTCAATCCAATATTTAATTCGCGCAATCATCCAAAAACATAAAATCAACATTCATCAAACACCACAATACAGCCTTCCAGAGCCTTTGTTGATTCTTGAAGATCGAGGAAGGAGATCGGAGTCTCGATCGTTAGAGAACAGGGAGTTCTCTTGAATCCAAAGGAGATAGACGAAATCAAGAGCCAAGAATTGGTGTAGCACGCAGGCTAGGAGCCGAAAGTTGGTGCAGGATCACGCATTACAGGAAGGCTTTGAGGAAATTACAGTCAGGAGTCCAAAATAACTAGTTTGTGTTGAGTCTGGCAGATTGTAAGTTACATTTTAGTTTATAGTGGATTCCTATTGGCTTGGGCCCGGAGTTTTACCCACATTGGGGTTTCTTCGTCATCAAACAATTGCGTTATTTACTTTTCTATAATTAATTTATTACCAGTATTCAAACATAGGATAGTAAAGTATGTGAAATGATCTGGACAAATTAATATTTGTGACATGTTGCAATTATTAATTGACTGAAAAAGAAAATTCTGTATAAAGACCTATTCATCCCCTCTAGGTGTTGATTGGATCGAACTACGATATTTCAAGTGGTATCAGAGCCAAATCTCGAGTCCTAACCCATAGTTGTCTAGATGAGTCAATCACTATATGTGCCTCCGTATTTTTACGGAAGTAGCTATGCCTATTGGAAGGTTAGAATGTATGCTTTTCTTAAGTCCCTAGATGAACGTGTCTGGGTGAGTATACAAAATAGTAGGAAACCTCCTTCCACAACTGTGTCGGGTGTTGTAATCCCAACTGACATTTCCCTTTGGACTAAGGATGCATTGGCTGAATACAATTGGAATAGTAAAGGTCTCCATGCATTATTTATGTCTATGTCTCCTGAAGAGTTTAGGATAGTGTCAATGTATGAAACTGCTAAAGAGGTATGGGACATTAGCTGTGTCTTTGACTGATGATGATTTAACTCAAGTGAACAAAGTGATTCCTCTAGCAGTGAAGAGGAAAAGGGCTATATGGCTTTTGTATCTACTGTCAAGAGCGAGTCAGATAAAGAGAGTAAAAGGTTGAGGAGGAGGTAGAGAGTAATAAGTCCGGTGATGATTCTGAGGATGAGACGGATATACATGAGGCTTATCAACTTCTGTTTAGGGAAAGTCTCAAGATCAAAAAGGTAAATAAAGCCTATTTAAGAAGGTAGACGAGCTTGAGAGAGAGAAGGAGAAAATCACTAATGATCTTCAAGTCTCATCTAAGAATCTCAGTGAGTTGAAGTGTGTCAATGAGAAATTAGAGGACAGGGTTAAGACATTGACTTGTGAGTTAGAGAAATCCAGCACTCAACTGCAGTCATTTGTGAGTGGAACTAAGAAACTAGACGATCTATTAGGAATGAACAAACCAGTTGGAAATAGGCAAGGTCTAGGATTTGTGAGTGATGACAATGTGTCTAGTTTGTCCAAGACCACATTTGTCCCCGCTTCCAACAGATCTAATGTTTCAACCAATCCAGAATCCAAAGGCAAGAATTTCACTGGACTGAAGGCCATTAGAGCCCATAAGATTTCTACACCTAAATTTCAAGATCAACACTCACGTGCATTTGAACCTAGGTTCATACCCACTTGTCATCACTGCAGTACTTTAGGTCACACGAGACCTAGGTGTCGAAAGCTAGCAAATAAGAATAGAAGTCAGGATATCCCTAGTCAAGTAAACTTCCTTTCAAATCAGGTTAGTCACTTAATTGAGATGGTAACAAGGTTGACTAGGATCACCTTCACCTCTAGAAAAGTTTGGGTAAAAAAATTTGATGTGGGTGAGTATGGTGAGAATCTAAAATGTTGTGTTGCTCATGTAGCGTATAAGGCTTAAAATACATGCATGTGGTATCTTGATAGTGCTTGTTCTAGACACGTGTGGTAACAAGGGCTTATTCTCTACATTTGATGGCTGCAACGATGGTGTAGTTACCTTTGGGGATGGAGCTATGGCACCCATCCTAGGTAAAGGCTCCATCACCATTTATGGACTTCCTACAATATCTAATGTGCTTTATGTAGAGGGCCTTAAGTCCAACTTGTTGAGCATTAGTCAAATTTGTGATGATGACTATGAAGTGAGTTTTGTCCAAAAGAGATGCACTATTTATAACCCTTCAGGTGGTGTTGTTCTTGAAGGTGTTAGAACATCTGATAACTGTTATGGAGTTCTCCCATACTCGAACTATGTGTGTAGTAGTGCTAAAATTGATATGTCTGAACTTTGTCATCAAAGGCTCGGTCATGTTAATTACAGAAGTCTGTCTAAATTGGTCAAAAAGAATATTGTCGATGGTTTACCTAAGATTGATCAAAGTGAAAATGCTGTGTGCAAGCCGTGTCAACAAAGAAAGCAACTCGGATAAACCATAAACGAACCTTGAAAATCTTGACAAATGGACCCTTAGAGTTTCACTATATGGATTTAATGGGACCATCTAGAGTGGAGAGCCTAGGAGGCAAACGGTATATTCTAGTTGTGGTAGATGACTTTTCTAGATACACTTGAATTGAACTGTCAAGAGAAAAATCTGAGATGGGTGATCTGGTTAAGTCCTTATGTAAAAGACTCAAAATTGAACAAAATCTTTCCATTTCTAGGGTTCGAAGCGATCATGGGAAAGAATTTGAAAACTTCAATCTAGAAAACTTCTGTTGGGAGGAGGGGATTAAGCATGAGTTCTCCTCAATCATTCCATAACAAAATTGAGCTGTTGAGAGGAAGAATAGAGTACTTTAAGAAATGGCTAGGGCCATACTTCACGGCATGGATCAGCAATGCATTTCTAGGGTAAAGCCATTAACACCGCATGCCACATAGTAAATAGGGTATACCTGAGACCGAAAACAGACAAGACTCCTTATGAGATCTAGAAAGGTAAGAAGCCTACTGTTAAATACTTCCGTGTGTTTGACAGCAAGTGATACATTCTGAGGGATAGAGAAAATTTAGGCAAGTTTGATTCCAGAAGTGATGATGGGGTTTTTCTAGGATATTCTAAGAATAGTAGAGCCTACTGAGTTTACAACTTGCGTACTCAGAGTGTCTTGGAATTTGTAAATGTTGTTATTGATAATGCCTTTACTGAGGGAGAAAGTGCTGAAAATGGGGTTGAAATAGAAGATCTAAGTGATGATCAAAGAACCACTGCTGAAAATAAAGAGCAAATAATTCCAAAATCTCCACGCTCCTTTGAAAACATCTCTGATCAGGGTCTACCAAATTGTGATCAGTCTAAGCTTCCTAGAGAACCATCTTCCAGAGTCAAATCTAATCATCCTAAGGTTAACATCATTGGGGATTTAGATGAAGGTATGAGGTTACGAAAGAGAGTTCTAAATAACCTAACATACACTAGTTATGTATTCCAGATTGAACCTAAGAAAGTAGAGGAAGCCCTTAGAGATGAATGCTGGGTGAATGCCATGCATGAGGAGCATAATCAATTTGTTCGAAACAATGCTTGGTATCTAGTTCCTAGGCTTGATGATTGTAATGTGATAGGTACTAAGTGGATTTTCAAGAACAAAACTGATGACCAAGGTACTATAACTAGAAATAAGGCTAGACTAGTTGCCCAAGGGTACACTCAGGTTGAAGGGGTAGATTTTGATGAGACCTTTGCCCCTGTTACTCGTCTTGAGTCCATTCACATTCTTCTTGCGGTTGCATGTACCTTAGGGTTCAAACTATATCAAATGGATGTCAAGAGTGCATTCTTAAATGGAATACTTCAAGAAGAGGCGTATGTTGAACAGTCGAAAGGATTCATTGACCCTATGTTTCCTCATTTATTTCTGCATTTATTACATTGCTTATTTGTGTTCATTTGCATATGTCTTTTATTTTGAATTTTAATAAAAAAAAAATTTAAGATTGATCATCACGTGTCATTTTTGCATTGTTGTTGTTCACTCAGACTTGCAATTTGGGATCAAATGTGCATTCAACACACGATAAGTTTCTAATTCCCATTACTTATATTGAGTTTGTACGGATTACTTAGTATATGTCACTTCATATTATATCTACACAGCACACACTGGGACCGTGTGAGTGAGTCTTGACCGCATGTGTGAGACTTGGGATGACTATCATCTGTCGTTGAGTTGACATTGGGTTTGAATTCATCTTGGATTAGATGACCTAACTTCTGGTGTACTCCCAAGTGATTCAAAAGAGTATTTATTGTATCACATCTGATACCTATCTTTGGAGTCTAGTTGACTCGAGCAATTAAGTTTGAAGGGTTTCTCATAACCTGGTGCCTTAAAGCCAACTAGTTTGGGAGTCATCGACCCAACGCTCTTTACAGGGGTCTTCTTAGTAGCTTAATGGAGATGAGATTGTACATAAGATAAAAAAAAATGGAGGTCCTTAATGACAGGGGGAGAAAAAACAGTTTTACACCATATTTTAATGAATTATAGATCCTAGTGGCATTGGATTTGACCTTCAAACATCTGGATGTTGACTCCTACGTCAGTGATTTGGCTATCTCTTTTCACAAAGTTAAGGTTTTGAGTCGTACTTGCATGGAATGAGTAGCACATTTCACGTGGGGTTACATATACAATTTACTCCATCTGTACTTGGTCCCGGTGTGTGGAGAAACATTTTCTAATCATTGTGCATGTTGTATTTGTGATCTATTGTATTTTGATTGGACCTACTACATGTGCATAATTTATATATTAAAAATAAAAATAAAAAAATTTGGGGTCAAAATTCAAATTTCTGGAAAAATGTGCTATTTTTGAAAGTTTCTAAAGTGATGTTACTCTGCAAAATTTTAAACTTGGGGCTAGATTTTTAAATTTTCAAAATTCAATACTATTTTTGACATTTCAGCCTTCGCTCGCTTGCCGCTAGTAGATTGCTCGAGCGACTAAAGTAGTGTGTTTGTCGCTCGATGACATCGAGATTTTTACTTTTCTCACGAAGGGTTCCACTTCATTTTTTTAATTTTTCACATCTCTCTCTCAAATTTCCTCTCGCGAACGACGTCCTTGGTCGATTTGCACTTCAATCATTGCGTGTAGGGCTTCAATTCATCTTCCTTGTGTTCACTTCATTGGTTTTTCTTCGTTCCAAATCGGTAAGTGCAGCACTTGACCTAATTTTTTCACAATTTGGGGATTTTGATTTTTCCACTTCATTTTGCTTAACTCACTTCATTCGTTCCGCATTGTACTGTGTGGTTGGTGATTTCCTTGCTTGTTATCACATTTTTTTTATTTATTCTTCGTATTTTAGTTGTGATTCACGCATACATTTTTTTTT
>NW_019264872.1:1223524-1355718 GCF_002742605.1 Olea europaea var. sylvestris
GAGGTTGGGAATCCTTGCTGATTGGGTTAAATCCCCAGTCTAGTCTCCTTGTTCAGGAGTTCAATGCGAACATCCATGACATTAGTGGTTCGTCCTTAAGTGTTCTTTTGGGGTCAGACACTTAGGATTTCACCAGATGTTATTTCCAGTCCGTACATGTTTCCCAAGTCATTCACTCCGTTTACCCATATCTCTCAGTTGATTCTATTCCAGCTGACTCTCTGGTTCTTTCCACCCTGTTTAATAGTCCATTGGGAGGTGGGCCTGAGGCGATCTGCACTAGTTCGCTCCCCACTGATCGACAGATTTTGTTACGCATTGTGTGCACGAATTTATGGCCCGTTTCTCACACTTCTTCCCTGCCTATAGAGAAGGCGAGATTTCTTTTTGCTTTGCTATATGGGGATTCGATTGACCTACCCACTTTCATTTGCCAGCACATTCTGCGTACTTTTCGATTTTTTGATCATCAGATTGGTCTTCCCTATGCTTGCTTGATCCACTGCTTGATGACATCACTTGGGGCTTCATTTCCCAATGGGGTGTCACGAAGAGCTCTTCATCCCATAGGGCACACTATCATCTCTCAGAGTAGGTCACTGTCACTTCTTCTGCTTCTGTATTTGTTCTTGCTGAGCCAGCTGAGCTTGTCGACCCGATAGTGCCCGCTGATCCTTTAGGTAATTTACTTGTTAATCTCTCAGCTATTCCTCCACCTCCTTCAGATGTTCCTTCGTCTACTTCAGATATTCCCTCTTCTTCCACTTCTGTTCCACTACCCACCCCGCCTGCTCCGGCTACTATTCTTGTTGACCCCACTGTTGTGCTTATGGGTCAGATGTCGATTCTCATTGAGCAGAAGGCCCGCATGATGGCCGACATTACTCAGTTACGAGCTGCTTTCGAGCATCATACTGTGGAGTTTGCTACATTCTTTTACTTTTTTTAGCGCGGTATTCGGTGGATGCGCGAGCACTGGGATTATGAGTCTGAGGCTGACAATTCTGAGGACGTGGATGACGGAGATGATGATCATGCTTAGTTGTTTAGGATTCCCCTTGCCATTTGTGACAAAAAAGGGGAGTAGCATTGTGATAATTTTTGGGATTTGTAATGATAAAGTACTTTGATAATGTACTATTGCTATTTTTAGCTAGATTGAGTTTTGATGTTTTTGCATTATTAATGTATGTTTTTGGTGAATTGACATACATTGATACTGTATCTTAATCTAGTATATTGGTACAATGTTATGGCTATTCATGACTTTTTATCTTTTATGTTAACTTATATTACCGTTTCTTGTGCTTTTACACTGGGTATGTGAGTTGTGATTTCAAAAAACAAGTTGAAAGAAGACAAGGCAACTGTGAGTTGAGTCAGTGTATTAGATTGTCACTGTAGTTCATGCTATTGTAATTTGGTTTTGTCATAGAATGTCAAAGGGAGAGTTTGTTAGATTTCATGTTAGCTATTCAGTGAATAAAAGGGTAAAATTGTAAATGTTTAAAAGTTTGAGGTCAATTTGTCAATGTTTAAAGGTTAAGGGTCATTTTGTACATGTGTAAAAGATGAGGGACTAAGTTGTAATTTCGTCAAAGTATGCTAGGGTTCAAGCTATAAAGTAGGGCAAGATATGTCGTTGAAGTTTCACTAGCTGCTCGCCAAGTGGTCGCTCGAGCGACAAAAACAGAAAGGTCGTCGCTCGCTTCTTGCCCCCACTTCGCTCGAACGAAACAACGTCGCTCGCTTTTCGTTCGAGCGACGGTACTACCCATAAAACCATATTTTCCTTTTTCGACATTTTAACCTGACCCAAATGTCCAAATACACTTTATATAAATAAAATTCAGCCAGTTTTCAAACGTTCTCTCAAGAATTGAAATTGAAGAAAACTCTCCACACTTTGATTCTCTCATTCAATCCTATATTTGATTCGCGTAATCACCCAAAAACATCAAATCAACATTCATCAAACACCACAACACAATCTTCAAGATCCTTTGTTGATTTTTGGAGATCGAGGAAGGAGATCGGAGTCTCGATCATTAGAGAACAGGCGATTCTCTTAAATCCACAGGAGATAGATGAAATCAAGAGCCGAGAATCGGTGTAACACGCAATCCAGGAGGGCTAGGAGCCGGGAGTTGGTGCAGGATCACGCATTCCAGGAAGACTTTTAGGAAATTACAGTCAGGAGGTCAGAAAAATCAGTGTGGGTTGAGTCTGGCAGATTGTAAGTTGCATTTTCGTTTATAGTAGATTTCTACTGGCTTGGGCCCAGAGTTTTACCCACATTGGGGTTTCTCCATCATCAAACAATTGTATTATTTACTTTTCTGCAATTAATTTATTATCGGTATTCAAACATAGGATAATAAAGCATATGAACTGATATGGACAAATTAATATTTGTGACGTGTTGCAATTATTAATTGATTGAAAAAGAAAATTTCGCATAAACACCTATTCACCCCCCTCTAGGTGTTGATTGGGTCGAACTACGATATTTCAAATTTCTTGATCACAATTGAATATATGGTTGTTTATTTTAGTCCTAAGAGGCTCACAATAGGTCTAGAACACTACTTGATTAACATATGTGCAATAAATGTTAGGAATAATATGTATCGCATATACACTTTTTGAGATAATCGTGAAACTAAATGCGTTCAATTCATTTGAATTTGAACTAGAAATATATTTGAATCATGACTAGAATAGATTTAATTCATCTTGAAAAAGAGAATTAATTACAATAAATTTATCGATCGTTAAAAATGTATGAATGAAACTAGCCACGTAATTGAGAACTGAAATAGGTAATAATATGTGGATTCGTAATTCGATAGTCTCATTCCATACAAATACATAACTCGAATTTACAAGTTTTCGTAGGTTAATTTAGAATAATTACAAACCACCAATCTCTTTTGTTTGCTTGTTGGACGATACACGTTACTCATTCGTATTATTTGTCAACGATTTCGTACACTCGCAGGATTTTACCGAACAATTTACATAAAAATTCTCAAATGTTGGCGGTTGCTAACTTCTTCCCTATGTCCCTAAGAATTCATTATAATCCATCCAAGAAAGGTTATAAAAGCATAATATTTGTCAGGATCAAAGGGTAAGGGTAGATTTAAGACATTTAAACCTAAGGATAACTTATACAAAGCATTTTATAATTTATACCGCCTGTGATGACTTTTAATAATTAAAACCACAGAAATTTTTATTTTAAAGTCTCAAATATTTCGTGTTTCAAGATTCCAGAAAGTGAGATGAGAGTGAAATCAAAGAAGAGAAATTTTGAAAGCGCTTATTTAATCCATTAGTGATGAGAAGAAGATTTCCAATGTCGTTTATTGGTCACAGGATAGTGATGGATAGAAGAAGGTTGACACAAATTGTCCTTTTTTTTTCAATGCATGAATGTAATCATATTAAATCCTGATGGTTTATGATAAGAATAGAAACATCTACCTAACTAGCTAGCTGTATATATCATCTGTCACAATAAGTTGACTCTTAAGGCTTAAAAATAAATGTAGTAGAGACTTTAAGAGTCATGGTTCTTATAACAATCATTTTCTCAATTATGTCAACTGATTGTAACAAACCTTGACCTTGCCTTACCAAACAAAGTTTATGGAAGAAAAGTCATGACTTAGCAGTATCTAGTGTAAACTATGCATCCATAATCTGATACTTTCTAGATTATTTGGTTAGACTACACATTAATCCGCAGTCATAAAACAAATTATCAACTTCAAAAAGAGTAGTAGTCCAAATTTTATATGTTAGTATTTCTATAAGGGAATTTACCCTGAACTTTCCTAGTAAGATGGTGGTTCATTTGAACTTCTAGACGGATTCAATGACTCGTTTGAGCATGCGGGCTCTAATACCATATAAATAGAAGAGCAGAGAAGTGAACAGTTTCGTGCAACATTTATTGTTATCATGAAGAACCTGCTGCTTAACTTGCATTTAAGCAACTTGTAACTATCCAACTCCAATTTGCAAAATATTAGATAAATTAGTAAATCATTGCACAAGCACTTAGATTTTCTAACTCCATTATGTTTTTGGGAACAAACAGAAACCTAATCAAATGAATATGGAAAATAAAAATATTATGACATTAAAAGATAGTCATATAATAGTACCTTATGGGTTAGGATTTCGTACTTATTAATGCCGAGCTAACAATTTCTAGGAAGAACAGAAATCCTTTACTGGCATGCATGTTTTGAGGATTGAAAACTAACAAAAAATCATAATTATATTGGTCAGGGGAAAAGTAGTTCCGTTTCTTTTGTATGTATATCGAATATTTGATGATTATAGTCTAGAATGCAGCAAGAAACAATTTAGGACTTCTTACCTTCATCATCACACTAAACTTCCAATGATATTCTTCATAACTAGGCATCAAATATAGCACAAGTTCTCATATATTGGGTTTGAATTTCATGAACTTAAGGGTTTGGATGTCACCAACATGTGCAGCCTAAGATTGCACTCGCTATATGACCAAATAATAAGAGGTTTTTGACGAAGCTATTGATACTATTAAATGAATTCTCCTAGAAATTTTCATTTGGAGAAAACAAGAATTCCTAGCTAGGGCTCAATACCCAGAGCTTCTCCTAATTCTCCTAATATATATCTTACGGTTTTGTAGGGATTTAACATTAACAAAAATATTTGTGTGTCTAGGGTTTCATTTAAACAAGTTAACTTTTTCTTATCTTAAAAATATTAAGGTGAGTCCAACTGTTTGTAATACTGATTTTAGTTAGTGTCATAGCCTTCTTGAATTTTAGGACCAGACCGTTAGTGCCTCACAAAATCAACTGCTATGCATCTAGTAATACACACAATACCTAATTATGCCTAACCCTACTGGAAGTCTATACTAATAACGGTTAATATACAGTATTGTGTAGGTTTTCATTCGCTAATTCTGACAATATGTTAAATTTCTCTTGCATTAAGACAGTAGACTGAAGATCTAAAGTGGAAAGATTATATTAGGTACGTGTTCGACTTTAAAATGTCAACCTTATTAAAAAGGATAGCCCAAGTCCTTATAAATTGATTTATATTTTCGTCTTTATTTAATATGTATTCCCACAAGATGGTGACTCATTTGAACAAATCAATCTTGAAATCTGTATTCTCATTACATACATAGAAGATTTAAAATTTAAACCAACTGCTACTAATCTCGTACACTATATTAATTCAAGAAGACTCGTCCATTCAAAATTAAAATGTGTCTATTTGTTGAGTGGGGTTCAGATGCCACCTAAAATCTACGGGGCCTCGATTGACTGTAATCACGTCTGCTCGTATACATATATTTAATTAGGAATGCTGATGGCAATAAAATAATGTAGAAACTCAGGAAAATACTTTAATAGCTAAAGCCCAGAAAGTTGCGTCCAAAATGTCAAGGAATCGACTGTACTAGACTCAGAATTGCATTGGATTCGAGGAACCTGGTGGCACTTATTTTGTGAATATTAAAGCAATATCAATCAGAATACATACCTCTTATCAAGCAAAAAATTCAGCAATAATGGCAATTCAGTGCAAGCTTGCACTCGAAAAGCTTGATCAGTTGACGAACCAAATCTGCATTGACTAGTGTAGAATGGAGATTCAAGATTATCAGCACTTAAAATCAACAAAAACTTAAACTCATTCTATCATAGATAGATTAACATATTGTCATACATTGGAATGATATAGTGGCTTACAACAGAAAACATATTTATCGCACTCAATATTGATCAAACAGCAGGTGAAACGAACATCATGCACAATATGCTTATTAGGGGTTTTAGTAACGAGAATCCAACACTCTCCAATGCTACAAATATACATCTTCAAATGTCAATGAGATCATCGTGCCCCGGGATACCCCATCTGATCATCAATCACGAACTTCTCTAGCACTAATCCTTGCAAAATACCTTCATAATTGGAAGCACCAGCTGGAAAAATCAGAGAATTCATCTCATCCGAATCCGTGCTTCCAGCGCCAGTACTAGTCCCACTTCTCTTATTATCCATCATATCAGCATATAAGAACTCGAGCCCTTGTAAGTTTTCTGGATTGTTATATATAACACGATCAAGTTCACTAAGCAAATTGCTTTGTCCTGGAAATATAGACATATTCACCTCGTTAATAGTGTATTGAGCTTCTGCCAGTGCTCGAGAAGGACTTGTCTTAATTACTTCCATTGAATTAACAGGTGCCAAATCATCAACAGATTGTAGGTGTACTGTTTGCACCAGTGAATTGCTGTTAGGGTACTGATATTTCATTTCTCTACCAATCTGATCATCACTAGAAAATCTCCCTCCGAGCTTTATCAACAGCTTTCTGATAGACGTGTGATCGCTAAAGCTTGACTCATCCTTTGACTGGGGTATAGGTGGCAGCAAAGGTAACTCTGGCCAGTAAGGATTCTGGTTATCTATTGTGTCTGAAATGGTCGAGATTTCCTTTCCTTTAACTGTTTCTCGCGCTTGCAAGTTCCCTCTACGAGCCAGTTTTTCTTTGCGCTGCTTCCCCAGTAGTTTCCTTTTCAGCCTTGTATTCCAGTAATTCTTTATATCATTATCAGTTCTTCCAGGCAGTTGTGCTGCAATAATAGACCACCTGTTCATAAAATTTAAGGGTAAACTTTGTTATTTATTGACATAAAGAGTGATAATCAAGCTAGATTACATCATTTTACCTGCTTCCAATACTTATATAGAGGCTGCAAATTATGTTATCTTCTTCTTCAGAAAACCCTCCATGTTTAATGTTTGGACGAAGATAATTTAGCCATCGAAGCCGACAGCTTTTTCCGCATCTCTTTAGACCTAGTACACAAGAACACATCTACTTCAATCAAATGAATGCTAAATAATTGAAGGCAAAACTTTTGTGGCTTTCTTTCCTTACCAATTTTTTGGGGCAAAGCAATCCAGTTACCCCCTGTGCCATGTTTCTCGATATATGACTTGAGCTTGACATCTTCTTCAGGCGACCATGGCCCTTTCTTCACATTAGCTTTGTCACAACAAGGAGCTCTACCCATTTCAGCCTTTTTTCCCCTTCTGCTTGAGTCTCAAGAATCTCTCTTCTCTCTAGACTATGATAGAATTAATGTGTGGGTGTGTGTGTGGGGGTGGGGGTGTGTGTGTGTGTGTGTGTGTGTGTGTGTGAGAGAGAGAGAGAGAGAGAGATTATAATAATTGGAAAAAGGATGTACACGTTTTCTGTAAACAGGAGAAAGATTATAGTATAAAAAAATATAATATGCCAGAACGGAATTCAAGGGTTTTCTTCTTGTCTTACTTCGTCTAGAATCATTTTATAGTTTAACAGACACATCAATCGCAAACTGTTGATTTCGTTGTAAATATATGCCCAAAAGTTTGAACTATTTAGCCTCTGCTTGATGATCATTATAAAGAATTTTCTTGCAAAATTAGTTTTGAAATGAGAATGAGTGGTTAAAAAATAAGAAATTTTTTTGGATTTATGTGTAAAAATTTTTATTATGAAAATGTAAGGTTGAAAAGAAAAGTTCTTTAAAAATAATTATCAAACAGGGGCTTAATGAAATAAAAATTATATCAACATTTTTATTTTTACTTTTGAATTATAAATATAAAAAATAATGACTTTCAATGTTGAACTAATTGTTATCGTTAATACTATCTAAATTTAAAAGATAATATAAAAAAAAATGAATCTTATATCCACATATTTAATTGACTTAATCATTACATCACTTATGTGATTTGGGGAAGTTTTATTTTAGTCCAATTTCTTATTTTTGGTAATTTAGATATTTTAGGACTCTATTTCAAGTTTTACTAGATTTCTAGGTATTGTAGAATTTTATTCCATTTAAACTTTATTCTAGGTTTTTAGTATAAATAGGTTTATTTTTCTACATTGTATTACAAGACTTTTGAGATTAAATTAATGGAGATTTTCTCTAGAGGCTTTATGTTTCAAAATTTATCGAACTTATCGAGATGATTTCTCATAGCGTTCAACCAATCAAAGTGAGATTCATGGGTTGTGTAATCACGGGGTCAAGGTATTCCTGTAATTGCTATGGTTTCTTGGTTCATCTATTTTTCGGGTCGATCTTTAAATTATCCGGATTAGATTCATTAAATTTTGTGATTAAGAGGTCTACATGTTCTATTGACTGTGTGGATTGTTTAATCCATTGTTTTTTTACTTAAAATCCATAAATCTTATTGTTTGGAACCGTTTTGGGTCCGATTTCATTCTTCTGCGGGTTTTGTAGTGTTCGTTGCTACGTGGGTTCACACCAACCACACATCATAACTCACATTATATGGGTATGACATTTACTGGGGACATGGCTTTATTCAATTATTATAGTCAGTAATATTAATGGGTAGCCTCTTAAAGATTGTCAGCATGACCTTAGAGGGATTGAAAAAGAGAATAATGGTGGTTGAAGCTATTGACATGAACAGGGTATGCAATGGGACTAGGGTAAAATTGGATATCAGAAAGCCTTCACAACTTGGAATTAGGGATAGTATCAATGAGGTATGTAGACGGTTGTTGTTTCAATACAATATGAACATTTGCCCAAGTTCTACATTGGAAGTTCGATTTTTTTGAAATTAGTAGCGGATTTTATGAATGACAAGAAGTGATTGTTTTGGATGGAGTGGCTAGAAATGAAAGGAGACTTAATGATGACTCTACTAGGTCATTGAGTGGTTCTTCAAGATACTCTCATCAATGGACTAAGTCGAGGTGTCATATGAGAATACTGAGAATTTTATAGAGGATAAATGGTCTATTGAATGACATCTATGGAGACAGGGAAGGAGATAAAGTACAAAGGCGCAAGGATAGATGGTTGATGAAATGAGAAATATGATGATTTCTTAAACTCGTTAGGGAGAGAGTAACAGTGAGCGGGAAGATTTGGTGCAATCACCTCTAGTTTGAGGTGGCGAGTAGGTAGCGAGATTGTTGAGAATTAGAAACTCTAATTCTATACAACCGAGAGTAACCAAACCACAAAAAGAAACTAGATATAAGAATAAACAAGATTTATAGAGGTTCACATCAATATGAGACTACATTATCTTCTATCATTACAATACTTCACTATGATGAAAAGAAGTTTATAAAAGGAGTTTACTTTCCCCTTCTAAGCTTCACGACGATCTTACCACGTAGGTCGATTCGCGTATTGTCTCTACATAATGACAATAATTAAGATTCATAAATTAACAATCATCCACTTTAGACTAATTCACCATCAATAGCTCGTTTACACTGGCAACAACTCCTTAATTCTTGAAAAGAAGTCTAAATGAATTTGCACACAACTTTCTATCCTCAATCAAAACGGTCTACATCAATTTGTCAGCTGAATAATGATTCCCTTGAATCTTCTCAACTAGATTTCATCCTCAAAAATCAACCAAATTAAGTCATAATTTGCTAAACGAATAGCACTATGATTATCACAATGTAATTTACTCTTCTCATACTTGTAACCCAATTCTTTGAAGAAATACTGCAACAATATCATCTCTTTGCTAGCTTCGATCACAATAGTGAAAAGGAAAACTATCTTCTTTAGTTTAGACATCCAACTAACTAACTATGTCTTATATGCTGGGTAATGTCAAAGGTACTAACAATGTGACCTGTGACCTAACCCGAATGTATGTGAAATGGAAGTACTAACAATGAATAGATCTGTGACCTGAGCTGACTGAAAATGTGACATGAGTGTTCTAACAATGAATATCTGTGACACTATTCAACTTACTGACTCGAGTGTACATGTGTATGCATATGTGACCTGTTAGGCAGAGCATGTTATTAATTGAATCTCTTTGTGTTGTAACATATTATCTGTGTGTGATTTCTTTCAGTACAAGTGTTTAACACTGTCTGCAATTTCAATACAAGTCTGGCAATTCATAATACTAGAAGATAGGTGGTTTCCTGGGAAAATTACAACCTCAGTCAGTAAAAGTGTATTGAATACCATTTAGATGAGCTTAAGCCGACTACAGAAACGTATATTTACGGGAACCTATTTTGCTCATTTTCTAGAGTTTGACGAGATCATGATACAACCAAAACTGATTCACTTCTTCCTTCTGAGATAGGTTCATTAGCCAAACAATGAAGAAATGTGGTTTTATGTGACTGGAAGGTATGTGAGGTTCTCCATCTCCGAGTTCTGTTTAGTCACAGGCCTGAGATATCATGGGGAGTGTGATACACAAATGTATGATAGTAGAACATCAAAACTGAAGGGAAAATACTTTTCTCATGTGGATATTGTAACACATGAAGACATCAAGTCCACATTCTTCTCTGCGTGTCAAATGCTGGACTTGGATCTTGTCGAAGCTCTACCGGATGACGACGTTGCTAGGATGCTGCGTAGTATTTCCTCACTGCTTATCTTTTTCCTAGAGATTACAAGAAAGTTGTTGACAACTACTTGTTTGCCCTAGTTGAGGACTTCGATGCAATGAACAAATTCCCAAGGAGAAAATTATTATTTGACATTACCTTGGGTTCATTGAAAGATGGGTTGAGTAGGAAAATCACACATTACAAGCTACGAGGTATGTTGTTAGCCTTCTAAGTATGGATTTATGAGACTTTTCAAAGAGTAGATGGAATTGTTGTCACACGAACATCGAAGACGCATCCCCGAATCATGAATTGGATGGTAGATGAACAACCTTTTACTGTTAAGTTGGAACGAGCTGACTGCTCACAAATGTTGTGTAATATATCAGTAAGTCTTGTTACCAGTATACTGAACTATTATGATTACACTTTTGCATATTGTGATTTATGACCTAGATCCATCGGAAATGGAAATGGCCATGCCATACATGAACAATGTCCAGTACAAGAAGCCGATTCAACTGGACTTGTCAAGTGAGAGCCGTAGGAAAAAGAGGACAAAGAAGTCAATCGATAATGCTAGTACTAGTGGAAAGTCAGTGATCCTCTTAACGGATAGCAGTATGGAGCAGCCTAATGTATTGAACGACGATGATAATTTCGTTGATCCTCTACCACGACGTCAAGAGTCACCCCCGTGAAAAATTTCCAATTGATGAAGCACCATTAGTTGCCCATAACTCTCCAGATGAACCACACCCTCACAGGCCACAATGGGTTGATGTAAGTTGATGTAATTATTTTTTTGAAATCAGGGGACACAGATCAATGTCTTAGGTCACATATTACCTTTTTGAAATCATTGGTCACAGATCACTGCGATGAAGGTCACATATCCACCACATTTTCATCACAGAACAAATTTTCCTAAGTCACATATAACCTTTTTTTCCATAGAATTGATCACACTTGTGATGTTATGGTGTTATGGCAGGCATGTGATGATTTGAGAATGGAAATATGCAAACTACAGTCGGACAATAAATTGTTGAATAGGGAGCTCGCTGTCATCAGGTCACAGATGTCATGCTTCAATGATGTGCACTCAACAAAAATGAACTTCATTGTCCAAATGCAAGGTGTCCTAAAAAGTGACTTGATGGAGATTCGAACTAACATGCTGTTTCTGTTCGAAACTGTGTTAGCAATGATATCTAGTTCAATGGAAGAGATCATGCGACAGTTTAGTAAAAAAGCAAAAGATCAAGGTACAGAAGTTCAGGGAGTTGGAGACAAGGGAACTCAGGTTGATAGAGGCTCTGATAAGACCGACGAGGCACTTACATGATATTTACAAATTTCATTTTACACACCATGGTCACATTGACATGCCAAGTATTCTTCTTCATCTCCAAGATACAGGTGCAAACAGTGCAGCCAAATGTTAACAGGAAAGGGGAAGGTAAGATAGACCCAAGTGAATACATTGATACCCCCTGTAGTCTTCAACACCATCGTTCGATTTGGGGATCGGATATACACAACCTGATGACGTACACTCTGAAGACATTTAGAAACAAGTAGATTCCGTTATATCTAACGTGATGATGGCAACCAAAAGTGTTCAGATAGAGGTATTCACAAAGCCATTATTCATTCTGTACTTGTCACAGATCAACTACATGCCAATCATAGTAAATTTTAACAGGTCACAGATCATTCAAAACTTAGTCACATGTAGTTTCTATGTACGATATGAAACTTAACAAGTTTTTACAACAATATACAGGGATCCACGTGTCCTGAAGGTCATTTTGAGTTACTAGTCAAGCAGGTTTCGAGGCCAGTAAGGATATTGCAGTCTCCTTTCGTTGTTGGAGAATATAAATTGTTCAAACATGATGATCGTGTCATAGTTTTTGAGCATTTCAAAGGCGACGTTAAAGAAGTTGACAGATCTACGTTCTTGAGTTGGTTCCAGAAGGGTTTCAAACCCAAAAACAAGCACGTACAATTTGTATATATCTGAGAATGTAACTTAATAAGTAATGGTAGTGCAATACTCAATATTCAATTTCATGTTTGCAAGAAAAAGCTTAACGGCGATGATGACAAAATCAAACTTGCATTCGTCATCGATTCATTTTTAGTTGGTCACAAGTCATGATTCTACAATCTTATACACACAGAATTGTCTTTGAGTAGCATGGTACAATAAAACCACATTATGCTCTCACATATCCACAGAGTGGCCACATATTTTAACTTCTTCACTTACATGTCATTGTTGGTTACACTTTCACATATTGGTCACATATTCACATGTTGGTCACATTTTCATAGATTGTTTACTTTTCTTACATGTCATTGTTTCCTTTTTTTTTTTTTTTTATAGCAAATGGATGCGTGCTTCTACTACATTTACTAGCTTACAAAACATGGCAAGAATGTAAAGTTTAGAGCCACAACAACAAATTCTTGCTTTCAACATAAAATAAAAGATATATACCTTGCTTTTATGAAGGATCCCTAAGTTCTGATGTCAAAGTTGAGCTTTGTTAATGTTATAGCTGGTCACAACCTACCTTTAAGCATACATTGGGCTGATGTTGACCATATATTCATGCCAATGCTGCCCTTATGAATGCTTTGGGAATTTCAAAAAAGGACCCTGATTACCACGGACCTAACTCCAAGGAATTAAAGGTGTACATCAACAGTACGCTACCTCAGTAGACAAATGAGTAATTCTTGTGACATATTATATGTGATTAACTTGATAATTTTTCAATCATAATATTATTTTTTCACTGTTATATTGTAGTCATGATTGTGGGATATTTGTGACTTTGTACGCTTTATACATCCTCCATAACGGACGATGTTCCATTCCGCATAGATTCGATATTAACAAATGTAGACTGGGTATTGCTGTACTACTCTACAAATATCGGGAGATGTACGTGAAGCATGTAAATCAAGGTTTAATGGGAGAGGGGATGGTTATGGAATGACATCATATGTGTTAAGGAAGATGAAATTTTAATTGGTAGCTTTTGTGATCTGTACACACATGGCTTTTTGTATTTTTGTCGTTGTTTCTCAAGTGGATTTGTCTTGTTGCTATGTACATGAATTTTTTCGTGTGGAATATATAATAGCATCACTTTTCATGTTATAAAATATAGTAATTGTTTTTCACAGAAATTGTTTTGGTCAACTGTTATTTTTTGGTCACAGGTTATTTTAGATTGATATGCATATGGATGGTCACATTTGATTGATGGTCATAGATCATGAGTTGCTTTGCACTGGATCGTCGATTACGTAATTACAAGTAGTTACTGTACATGATCTTTTATTGTTAGAAAAAGTCACAGATAACATAATTCAGTGGCACGTAACTTTTTTTAAAGCCAAATTTAATCCTTTTTGCATTATTGGTCAGGGATAACTCTATTTTGTATCACATGTCATCACATTATGTCCCAAAACTGTTTGGTGATCACACGTATTTATTATTGGTCACATTTTACTAGCATTTAGGTCTCGTGTTCATCATATTTTAGTCACAGAGTTGTTAGGAAGTCACATGTCAATTTTTTTGCCAAACCATTAGTCGCATGTCTTTGAAGTTTGATCACATGCATGTGCATGATTCATCAGGTCACAGTTCCGAATTAGCAATAACCATATAATGCAATAACAGAGGTTATGTGTTTGACATCAGGTCACACATGTCCTACTGTGTGAGGAATAGGGATTCACAGCCAACTAGATTACATAACTTTTGACCGTGTCTAAATTATTGTATTAACAAACAAATACTTAAATAAGATTTTGCACACTTGAAAAAACAATGGTAACATATAACATCAATCTTGTATTACAAATGAATGTTTCAAAAATAAAATGGTCACATATATTCTGTGCTATTAGAATGTATTGCATTGACTAATATCAGCTCAATGAGACAAGACTGGAGCATCTCCTACGGTTGTGATCATGTCTTTCACAACGCCCACATTTCACTGATGGTTTTCCTTCTCTGGATGATCTCTTTCTCTTCTCAGTTGGCCTTAAACATCTTCGTTTCCGGTTAGGAGCTAACACAATTTCATGTAGCACTTCTTTAGGCAATGTCCATTCGCTTGGATTTCCAACAGGATAAATAGAGTTTTCGTATGCGTTCAAATATGCATCATGTGTGTAATAATAAGAACAGAAAGTATATGGATCCCTTTTTATATTTGCAATTACAGCCAATGTGTGTGGATATGGTAACAAATCAACTTGTAGCATCCTGCATGTGCATGTCTGTTTCTCAATATCAACAACGAAAGTTGTCTTGTCACCGCTAACAGAAAACACTGATTGGTTGGAATTGGAAACCTGGGAGAATATAATCAAATGGACAGATTACATCAATTCAAACAAGTATCTACCAAATAGCCACATTCTTGATGTGTATGTCACAAATTATATATCTGAGCAGGTCACAGTTGCATAGTTTAATGTCACAGAATTATATGGAAAGGTCACATGCAGTTGCAGAGTTTAATGTCACAGGATTGTATAGGAAGGTCATATGCAGTGCATTCAGATCACATATACAAAAGGCGTATAAGTATACAAACATATGTTATAACAGATGTGCATTTCAAGTCACATTAGTTCATGTAGCTATCGTATGAGTAGTTGTGATCATCAAAATTAAAACTTACCATCAAATTCTTTAAATCTATACTCGTTTTTTTGATCTCGTTCTCATATTTGCTTGTCAACTTTGTGAAAGTACCTTATGCGTTGTCTCTGTGTTTACAAAATCAGTTTTCCATAGTTTGCCGTAATGACTTCAACAGGGATACGATTGGATAATTTTTGGCTACCTTCGTGATTGCATAGACTAATTCCACGATGTTCGATGTCATTGTTGAATACCTATTTTTTGGCATATGGATTCGTGACCACTTTTCAGGTTCAACCTCAGCCTGCAAACATGTATTGCATTTAGTAATATCATATAACTACAATATGTAACAATTCCAATGTTTTGTGGAAAATTACATTCAAGTACTACAATACCAGGTAAGTGCTAATCTTCTTATTCATTGTGTCTAGTTTCCGCATATGATATTTGACCTCTTCCAATGTGTAAGCTCTGACAGTTGAATTGAAAGCTTGTGTAATGCTTTGTCCAGATTTTCCAAAATGTGACTTCAAGTTCTACAGCAAATGACATGAACATATACCATGATAGGTTCCCGGATACACATGTTATATTGCATTCTTTATACTATTATGTCGATCCGATACAAAACATAGCCCTTCTCTGTTCTCGTACGCCTTTTTTAGGTTTTCTAAAAACCATCTCCAAGATTTGTCGTTTTCATTATCTCCAATCCGAAATGCAAGAACGATTACACTGTTACTTGCATCTTGCGTACACGTTATGAAAAGAGTACCTCCGTAGTGACCATTTAAGTACGTACCGTCAACCACAATTACAGGACTACAATGTTTCCAGCCACGTATTTATGCACCAAGTGCCATAAAGTAATACCTAAAGCGATTGTGAATGTCAACCTCCAAGTTAGTGATCGTCCTAGGATTCTTTTGTCGAAGCATGTAGAAAAAGCTTGGTATATTACCAAATGACTTGGTCGGATAACCTCTTATCATCTTCAAGGTTTGCTCGCAAGATCTCCACGCTTTCGAATAATTTAAATAAACCCCATAAGTATGCAACATATCACTGCATATATTCTTCGGTGTGTATATAGTACAAGATGACGCATACTTGGTGTTAAAGGACACAACTATAGCTGATAATTGTTTGTGTGACCCTAGTACTACATTTGATGCACATGTGTGACCACCAATCTTCCAAATCTTAAACAGTTCCATTTTACCCCATCTCGATGCTCTGCATATCCAACTACATACCTCTTGTGAGCATCTCACAACATATTCTTTCTTGTCTGATTGTTCCACCATAAACTCAAACATATTCTGTATGGTAAAAAGTGATAGGTTTAACTTTAAAATATCTTTATCACAGAAGACTCTTCCTTCTTCCACCTCTCTAGCATCTATAACATGAACAACTGTGATTTCGTTGTCATAAATGTGACCTACATTTTCAATTGCTACTTCGTAGATATCTGATGCGATATCCTGCAACGTACATAACTCACCAACAGCATGTGGATTAACTGGCAGTGTGATAGATGGTTTATCTACTTCTGCCTATGCAATATCAATGATTAATGGGTATTTAGTAGGTTCGCGCTCCATATCCTTCAGCGTGATGTAAGAGAGCACATTGCTATCATTTCTGATTCTAATTGGAGGCAAATATTCATTCAGTATGTACTTCAATGAGACTACTACCTTTTTATGATCCAAATCGAACTCCTTCATAACTGTGTCCACAAGGTTTACATATCTGCAATTTCGATCTACCAACGTCAAAGAAGTTTGAGATGCATGTAACAGGCACACGTGCAAGTACACCATTTCTGCAAATTAAATTTACATTTTTTAGTAGTCTAGTGATGAAAGTGTAACGATTGCCACAGTTTGTGTATAAACTCCTAAAATAATAGGCATGCACGTTTTCCATAAATTCACAAATAAATGCATGGTAAAAACATAAATCACAGGTTAGGCATCACAATTCATATACACGAAGTATGTGCATTAGTCACATATACAACATGCACTTAATTTTACCAGTATTTTTATTCAGGTCACATTTTTGGAAGTACGTCATGTAAGAATGAATATGACTGCATATCACATGGGTCACAGATCATGTAACATAATTGTCTCACTCAGATTATGCACAGTAGTTCCATATACTGAGTGACTTAGGTCACATTCTTCAAAAAGTCAATCATGGAGAATATGAATTTCAATATTGTTGAAACACACTTTAATTCATTCATCACACGTATCATATGTGGCATTCATATTACATTACATACAATATGTGCATTGGTCACATAGTCACATATCAGATCATATGTCGAAGCACGTACCTGTACTCTATTTTCAGCGATGATCAGGACTTCTGTAACTAATGTTAGATTTCTTCTGCTGCAAATATGATTGTATTACTAAATCTATAATCGTAGTTTGAAATTCAATGACTATTCTTGTCTCCGGCGATTGTATTTGATTTACCGAACACAATTCCGGAGTATGTGACTCGACGTTTCAATCGCAAGTGAGATTGTGAAATTTCTCACCGAGATTAGTGATAACTGTTACCTGCTTCGTTATCGTCGGCGGTCGGAATATGTTTTCACGGAGAGAATGCAGAATACCAGCTGAATTTTTTAATTTTGGGATGTCGATTTTGTACTGAAATGAGTCATAATACAGAAGGGAACTAGGCATAATTTTAGGAAACGGCTGTATATATATATATAATAGATACCTGACTTTTGAATCTTCAAACTATGCACCTGATATATGCTTCGGTGTATACTTAGTCACTGAACTATGATTTTTTCCTTATGTTTAATTTATTAGATTAATTAAATGTTGGGCTAGATTAAGTTTAAGTTATGGGCCAAGTCCACTTGAAGTTTTATTAATAAGCTGTTGAAGTTGAGAAAAATAACATACATTCATAATCGCACTAGTACAAAAAAGAGAAACCATGTTCTCTCATTCTTGTATCCTTGTATGAATTATCATTGGAGACTTGATCATTGGATAACTATGGTGTGCAAATCGTAATTGTACATGTTCGAAGATTGTTAAAGAAATTCACAGAATTAACTAAATGTATAATTCTTATTATAGTTTTTATCTAAATACAAAGAAAATTCTTGTTATGAATTAAAATTATTTAAATTTTGCTTTGCAGGATTAAGTGAATTCCCAGCTAGAAGTGGGCATGTAACATTAAACAACTGGATAGCGGATGCATAAATTAGGGTTGGAGAGATTTATGTCAATCAGCTCAAAGATAGTTCATATGTTGAGGGGCATGGGGCCCTCAAAGGCACCTAGCACGGATAGTTTGCATGTCCTATTCTATCAACTTCATTGGATCCCAATTGTCTAACAACTACCATCAACATTTCTAGAAGTGCAAAATAATAGCAAGACAGTTGGCCCAATCACATGAATATAGTCTAAATTCCTGAAGAGAAGTAGCCGAGAAAGTGTTTGACTATGTTATGAATAGTTTTGTAATATTCTATATTAGATTGGTCACTAACACTATTGACAACAAGCCTAGAGACGAATGACCAAATCTTATATTACAGTGTCAATGTACCTTTATATTGGGGTCGACTGATAATGTACTGTGTTATAGCTGCATTTGACCTTTTAAAAACTATGGGTAAGTGGCAAAATAGGAATACAGGTTTATGCTATGTAAATCATGACATGACTTGATAAGTGTATATTTTACACTTATTTGAGCCTTCAAGTTACGTAATGTTTGTAAACGGAATTTCTATTGATTTTGCTTTTATTTAGTATGTTTTTAATTTATTAAAGATGTGGACGGCGACGTGGTAGTGATGTGAGGATAAGAGAGGATGAGAAAAGGGTCAAGAAGATAGAGTGCGATGAAACCAAAGAAAAGAGGAGAAAGTTTAGTTTGGGGACCAAAATGAAATAAAAAAAATAGAAGTTTTGGGACCAATATTGCATATTTCGAAAGTTCAGGGATAAATGCTGCAAAATTTACTATTCAGTATGAACCAGCGTGTTTGCTAGTCTATTTTCTATTCTCTTCATCGTGTGCATGTATCCAATTTAACTTCAGACTGGCTTTTTTCTGTTTTTTAGTTTTTGGCTTATTTTAAGTTATTTTATTTTATTTTATTTTTATCTAGTTTGGATGCTATGCAATACCTAATAAGTATATATATTTCTTTTTCTGGCATAGGATTCGAAAATTTCAAGGAAAGTTAAGGCATCCACCTTGCTGCAAGATGTGTGTCACAATTTTTTCTGTTCTCTATTTTCATAAATCCAGTTCTTTATATCAATATTGATTTGTATTTTGCGTACACAATGATTTGTGGCTAAATTTCTAGTAAAGCTAATAATGTAGCCTAGGGTCAACCTTTGATATTATTTATGAAATTTTGATTTTCAGTTGATAATTGTATATCATTTTTTTTCTTCCTATTGTGTTGATATAATTGGTTTTCTAATCAATAAATTATTAATTTTTGGACGATAATACGTTTATGGAACATAAAGATATACCTATACGGTTATTGCGATCATTAAATGGATTTCTTTGGTATTTAATGCATTTAGTTAGGATTAAATTCACTATGAGATTTAGTAAAGATTTAGTAACTTCACTTACTCAAATAGAATTATTTTTCTCAAGAGAGATTTGTAACATCCTCCGGATTTTCTGTTGATCTTTTGGGAATTTTTCCGGGATTTTATTATAGTTTAAGGGTTTCGTGCTATATTGAATTTTTTTTAATTAGTTTCAAAGTAAACTGTACAATTATTGAGTAGCTATTGCAAACGACAGCAAAGCGCACAACATATGAATAATTAAAAATAATTAGGGCCAATAGAATTTTGATGATCCTTGTATTATTTTTTGATTAAAAAAATAAAATGACTTTTATGCCCCTAGCATCATCCCTATAAATAGGGGCATCTATTTCATTTGAAAATAAGAACCCTCCTAAAAGTCCTCCAATAAGCTAGTCGCTAGCAAGGAATAAGTTAGCAACGGATGAAGCATGAGCCAGTTGTTGCGAGTGAATAGTATTTAAGGTATTAAAGTTATATTTTTTCTAGAGTTAATACTAATTACTCGTACATAAGTCGGAAAAAGTAGATATAGTACAGAAAATACGAAATCATGCCGGACAAGAAATACAAATTTTTAGTGAGATTGTATTTTAGTTTAAACAGTAAGACCCTGTAAGAAGTAAGAACAGTAAAGTGAAGTGTGCTTGAGCTAGAACAATTTTAGGATGGGTGGCCCATGTGAGGTTTTTCCTTGACTTGATTTTACATTAAAGAGAGCTGAAGTGATCTCGTACAATTGGTGATCCTATAGAGTGGGGTCAACCTCTAACCCTAGGGGTGGCAGCCCTGAAGAAAATGCAGATAACATTTTGTAGAAATCTCTAATTTGAGATTATTAAAATTTTATATTAAATTTATTGCAAGATCCCTATTATCGATCTCAAAAAATCTAGTCTCTTCATTTTTTCTACGCGTTGGTTCCCTAATGTCAACATCCACTTCATATGTTTTCATTTCGGGATCCCTTTTTTGGTGTGTTAGTCTTGATTGACCTTTAAATTCACGCTAGGAGGTAATAGGGTCATGATTAATCTGTAAGACCTTTTTTTTTTTTTTGAAAAAAATAATTTATATGCTAACTTAAATACAGAAGTAGAAGAATTAAGCCTCAAACACTAGAATGGAAATGATAAAAGTAATTAAAGGCTCAACTTAATGAAAAATGTAAGCGGAAATATGCTCCAAGATATTCGATTTTGTGATTTTCGGGCTCAGTATAAACCAATCAATATCAAACCATACTCAATCAAAGTTAATGCTCGTAACTCACAATTCATTCACTTCGGTTGTTACTTTCTTGCATCCACAAAGGACACAAGGATTTGATTGCAATATCACAAAGGGAGGAAGAAGGGAGCAACGGATGAATACAAGTGTGCACCAAAAAAGGTTGCCTTACTCTCATTCACTCTATTGCACGCACACTCATAGCCACCGGGGAGAACAAATGGATATATAGGATTAGGTTAGACCACAATTAGGTTGGCCAAGAATATTCCAATAAATGGGCCAACAAGCAAGAACAATACTTAACACAAATGGGTCAACACAAAGGGCATCCTCAAGTGAATTGGGCCATAAGCAATTTTAATTAATAAGCTATTTTCGATGGCCCAAGTTATTTTCAAGTAGAGCCAATCTCTATGGTGTCAATACAAATAACTCTACAACGTTTTAACATCATTGCCTCCATTTATTAATTATTTAAACCCAACAAAAAATATAAAACTGACATTATAATTTTTCTCCTTTGTTCCTTTATTGTGTAGAAGGGATATAATGTTGCTACTAAACACCTCTATATAATTGAAGTATTCAGGTTATAAGTTGATTATATGATTTTATCAATATACATGGTTTCTTATTGGAATGTTGTCATATGTCACCTACATAATGTACAAGATATACTCTGAAAATGCCTCCCGAGGCATAGTTTTGTGGTGCAAAAGATAAAAGTGAGATTATATCACGTCTTGCCGGCAGCTGCAATGTGGGAGTTCAATTCTCGAGACATGTAATTGGACTCTTTGTAGGCGCAGTGTACAGAGAACTCTTGTTCTTTGACCTGTTGGGACACATCCCGCGATTTACCTCACTCACAATGTTCTAGGCGTGGGGCGGTGGGGGCCCTCAAGGTTAGGGTTCAACTTCTTTTTTTTTTTTTTTTTTTTTTTTTTTTTTTTATTAAAGATATACTCTGAAAATCATGTGCACGTGTCTTGGTTATGAGTGGACATGAAAATTTTGTAAAAGAAAGATAAAGTGAACCATGAAGAGTGTGGTGAATACTCAGAAATGACTAATGAGATGATAATATAATAATGAAATTTCCCTACGTGTGTACCTACTATTCACTAAGGTGACAGAAGTCCTACTGTGGCCCTCGACCACTGATTAGCATGATGAGCTTTGTTTACCTACGCCAGGCCTAGTTCGTGATCTATATGCTGGTGAGGTCTCATGTTGTATGGAGTTGATGACTAAAACACATGGATCCTGAGTTGTGATTGAAAATTGTGAATCCATAAACATTGACTGTAATGTGTTTGTTATTGGTAATATTAATTATTGAACTCAAATAGTACATCAAAGTACGACTCAAGCCTCCTGGGATAAAAGACGAATAAACTAAGCTACTGAAGAAAGACAAAATTTTATAAATGAGATGAAAAATCATGTGCAAGCACATGAACATGCATACATCGGTCATGCCATTACTATGTATTCTTTCATATGTCGTTACATTGTAATACTTGAGGTTGTTACAAACTCCCAAATGACAGAACAACTGCAGAGTGTGTACCTAACTGTGGTTCAAACAAATCTGAAAAATGTTACAACTAATTATTAAAAAAATAAATAATAAATAAAATAAACCAAACTATTTAACTTTTGAAAGTAGTTTTTTATATTTTAAAGTGTCAATTTCAGAATGTCCTTTTTTCTTTCTATTTTAACTTAACATACTATATTGTATTGTTTATTAATTAGGTATTTTAAAGTTAAGCTCTTATTTTCTGTACAGTCATATCATATTTTTGATGATTTGAGTACAGTTCTTTCAGAGAGAGAGAGAGAGAATTGGTAGTAAAATTTATTGAATGCATAGAAATTCGATAAAATTTGAAACATAACTATTTGGTATTAGAGTTTTAGATTGAATGGCTCTATAGGCTATCCGGTCAGTGTATACATGTACGATAGTCATTGAATGTTATCGTTTATATGAGAATTAATTGTTGGAATTTGAAAGATGCACATTGATGCAATTACACGACTGGATTTAATTTAATTGTTTCATATATCACCGTATTTGTTCTGCATCTTAAATTGCAACGTCAGTTCAGCTTATGGAAAATTTTAGCCCATTATTTCAAATTATAATATTTTCTTTGATATTTTCAACCACACATTTGTTCATAAAATAATATTACACGTAAATCGAAAATTTTTCCTTCTTTTTTAACTACACATTCTTAAAAAAAAATACTATTCCAAAAATTATAAATTGAAATAATGGGGCCAAACAAGGGCTAAAATGTGATACAGTATATGAGATGACATTCCTACAAGACACAAGTAACCAAGCGAAAGGGTAAGCATCGTTCATAAGACATTCATTTTCGAATTAAGGACTAGTGGGAAGCATGGCAAGGGATGGAAAGATGTCTAAGAATCTTTATCATTCGATACTTCATTCTTAATCACCAAAACTCTCACGGCTAAATGGACCTATTTTACAGAGTTGAGTGTAAATGTATGTGAGATTTTGAAAAAATGTTTCAACGTCTCAACTTACAATGTGTCAATGAAATGATAACATGCTATTGGTTACGATTGAAAAGCATTAGGTCTGGCTATAAAACAATCCTTGTTCATCACCAATTAAGGTACTTGAGAAGTTGAACATATTGACATCCGGTAACTCCCGAATGGTTTAGATATTTTTCCTGCATCTAAAGATTTTGCCTTCTTTGAAGCTTTTATCATTCTCCATTAATGAAGTTGTACCTTTTTCATCCCTACTTTTTGCGGAAGTACCATTCATTGTCTCTCAAATATAACTTTCTTCCTTCGGGATAAGGAAAATGCTAGGTCGGATGCCCCAAATTAGGAATGGGATTCTCGAAGATTATTTAATTTGTTCTTGGATATTGGAAGATATCAATTTGAACTTGGAGAGGAATCAATTGAATCCAAAATTAAGGAAATAAAATTTGGGTGCCGGATCTTTTCCTTTTTACATGTTTTTTACTTAATTCCCATATTTTGCCTATTTTTAAGGTTTGACTCATGTACTATAAATATAGCTCCTCTTTCAACTTAGTGAAAGCTTTTTTGTTGTCCAGTTGTAATTCTCTCCATATTGTCGAGTTTAATAAAATTCATCATTCCTCTGCTTAGTTTCTTTTTTCTACTTCACTTTAATCTTGTTTTCGTGGTGCGATCTTGTATATTTCATTATTGTCATTAAATCTCAACCTTGCATTGTCTTAGGGATCAACAAGTGGTATCAGAGCACGGATTGCAGGTTCTTCGTGATTTGGTTGAGATTTTTCAAGGATGAATTCGTTGAAGTATGAAATTTCGCTGCTGTATCGCAATACAAGATTTTTGCTGTGGTAAGAAAAGGTGAGGGCTGTATTGACGTAGATGGATCTTGACGATACTTTGCTGAGTTTTGAGATGATGCTAGCAAATTTATCTATGGAAGAGAAACAATAGAGGGATTGAAAGGTTGTTGCATAGATTCATCTTCACCGTCCAACAATATTCTGCAGGATGTCTTGAAGGAGAAGACGACGGCTACTTTGTGACTCAAGTTGGAGCAGTTGTGCATGACAAAGAGTCTGACGAGCAAATTGACTCTAAAGTAAAAGCTGTATTCCCATCCCATGGTGGAAAGAGGGTCACTACAGGACTATCTTGCTGTGTTCAAGGAGATTGTTGTAGATTTGGAGACGTTGGAGGTAAAATATGATGAAGAGGATTTGGCCTTGATCTTGTTGTGTTTGCTACCCAGTTCTTTTTTGTCGTTTCGTGATACTATATTGTATAGTCGTGACACGCTAACCATTGATGAGGTATATGACGCCCTGTTCTCAAAGGAGAAGATGGAGCTGTTGGTTGGAGATCCTATATCTAAGGGTGAGGATACTCTGATTGCTCATGGTGATCGAATGAAGGGTAGATCGAAGGTGAGGAACAGCAATGTGTATTGTTATTACTGTGAGAGGAAATGACACATTAAGAAAGATTACGACAATTTGCAGGATATAGGTGATTTACATGCAAATCATGCGGAGCAATCAAGTAACAAGAGTAACATTGTTGATAATTTTTCGGATAATAGAGATGTAATGTTGGCTATATCTGATGGGGAATCCAAACCTGGGGAATGGATTCTAGATTTTGCATGTACGTATCATATGTGTCCCAATACGGCTTTGTTTCAGACATATGAGATGGTGAAGCAAGGTGGAGTTGTCATGGGAAACAACAAATCTTGTTGGGTTGTAGGAATCGGTTGGGTCAGATTGAGGCTACAAGATGGGACAGTGAGGACACTTGGCCAGGTTTGGCATGTTTCGGATCTAAAGAGGAATCTCATCTCGTTGAGTACCCTAGATGCAAAAGGGTATAAACTCTCTGAAGGAAGTGGTGTCTTGAAGGTTCGAAGAGGTGCCCGAGTTATACTTGAGGGACGGAAAAGACCCCAGTTGTGCATTTTGTAGGGGAGTGCAGAACCAGTTAAGATGAGACATTTGAACAAGTTTAGCACCGTGATGGAAGTTCAGTTTGGCACAATACCTCTTGTGTTGGTCTCTGAGTTGGTTCAGAACACTCCTAGGGAGAGCGTTGGTGATCCCGCTTTGCCACCAATTTTAGGGGGTGCACTGTGTTCAAGTGCTGGGGTAGGACTCATTGAGCATAGGTACGTTTGTGTTAGTAATGTCTGAAATGCTTTAAGGGACGTTGAAAGTGACAGTTCTTGCAAGGGGCCTTCTCATCCAGTATGTGGTATGGTTTTAGCTACAAGGTGTGCTTCGACCCTATTTTGTCAACAATAATTCCTTAGTGGAACTTTGGGAACCCAGAATTTGGGTTTGGGTGTCGCTTGTGGACACCGTTAGAAGACGATGGTTTGGTGATGGAGAGTTTGGTTACTGTGTTGAGGAGTATGGTCATTTCGGTGCAGACGAATTTGAAATCTAGGAGTTTCGTTCGTTGCATCGAAATTTGGGTCAAGATGGAGATTGTTAGATTTGATGCCCCAAATTACGAATGGGATTCTCGAAGATTACGTAATTTATTCTTGGATATTTGAAGATAACAATTTGAACTCGGAGAGGAATCAATTGCATCCAAAATTAAGGAAATAAAATTTGGGTGCCGGATCTTTTCCTTTTTACGTGTTTTTTTTTTTTTTACCTAATTCCCATATTTTGCCTATTTTTAGTGTTTGACTTGTGTACTATAAATATAGCTCCTCTTTCAGTTTTGTGGAAGCTTTTTTGCTGTTCAGTTGTAATTCTCTGCAAATTGTTGGGTTTAACAAAATCTATCGTTCCTCTGCTTAGTTTCTCTTTTTCTACTTTACTTTAATCTTGTTTTCATGGTGCAATCTTGTATATTTCATTATTGTCATTAAATCTCAACCTTGCGTCGCTTTAGGGATCAACAGAAAAGTTGAAACTGTGCCATGTTAATTATTTCTCTTGAATTTCATCTCTTTCCAAATATTATTCTCTAATCCATATGTCTTCATTTGATAGAATGAAACTTCGCTACTGACGATTATCAACTTCAACAGCCTCATCTCTTAACTTGATGCAACTGTAGATTTTGGAGGCTCGGTCATCAACTTATTATGAAGGGCATCTATGCAAACCTCAATCTTAGAAGTTGGATCAAATTTTAGAAATTAAATTATAAAATTATCATCTACGAGAAAAACTTTCTTTTCATTGAGGTGATAATTAAATCTAAAATTGCCATGCTTGCATTTTCTATTAAACTCTCTCTGTTTATTCACATTAATCAAAAGGTATTGACCAGATATCTACGGTACTTTCGCTTTCGATTTTATTAAACTTAGGGAAGAGCGCAAATGGCATTCATGCCACTTGATTCGACGCCTTGACGTCCATATACTTTATTTGACTTGAGCACTATGTATCAAATCTAATATTTCCATCAGTGACTTGATTAACGTCCATTAGCATCTTATTAGTTGAATGTATTTCTTCACCTTGGAGTAATAGAATATTGAAATCACCATATGCCAAAGTATTTATAGAGATTAGATGTGAGTATGGATCCAGTGATTCTGTTTTCGAAGCTTTTGAATCGTCAATAAATAAGATCAGCACTCTTCTTCATTTGAGAAAATCCCAATATCTAGCGATTTTGATCCAAAAAATAGAAAAAATAAAATAACAACCAACCTTAAACCCTCAGTTTAACAACTATCCAATGAGACATTTCATATACTTAGATAAAAGGATATCTTTTGGATATGGTCAATATATTTACTAAGATTATTTTTTACAGGACTCTCTCTTGGATCAATTAACTCAAATTTATGTTAAGGAAATCGGATAACTTCTTAGTATTCTACTTTCCATTGCATCGAATTAATATGAGAAGTTTACATCAAACTCTTAGAATAGTTGCACAATGTTATTGGTAGTGCTCAAGCGGTCGACTCGAGTCAGGCTAGAGAAAATGCAGTGACTTTTATTCTCGATCCATAATTTTGACCTCTTCAAGATCACTTCAACTAGAACTCCAATACCCACTAGAATTTAGGTCAAATTACAACAAATCTCTTATTTGAACCAAATTCCAATACAAAGAATTCACAAAAACACATTTCCAAAGCAAACACCTCTGTTCCTCTTCCAAACAAATCCCAATGAACTAAATCAATGACAAATACAAACTAAATATAAGCAATGCTCAAATTTAACAAAATAAAATGGTTTTGTTATCTTATTAGTTGGATTATTCTTGGTATCAACTTTACTTCAATATCACCACAAGTAATCTCTTCAAGCATAAAATGATACCTCATATCAATGTGAGTAGTCTTCTAATGGAACATTTGATCCTTAGTTAGAAAAATAACAAAGACTATCACAACTTACTGCAGATATTTGCAAGTATTCACTGATTTCACCAATCAAACCCATTAACCGCATAGTCTCCTTACATGCCTCTATAATGGCCAAGTAGGGGTGGCAATGGGATGCTCGTGGCTTGTTCCCAAAAAAGCTCGAGCGGTCTAGCCCCATCTTGGGGTGTCGGGCCAAGCACAAGCCAGCTCGAACTCATGGTCCTAATTTTAGAAAAAAAGGCTTGAAGGCAGCAACACGCTGCCTATGGTTGCTGCCTTGTTTTTAAGGTAGCAGGCTGCTCCCTTTTTCAAGGTGGCTGAGTGCTAATTTTATTTAATAAATGGGGCCTGCTCGAGCCTTGATTTCTTGGCTGAGCTTTTGCTCGGCTCAGGCTATCAAAAAAGCTCAGACCATTTTACTCGAGTCGAGCCTGAACCTCGAGTTTTGGCTCGCGAGCCAGTTAGGCTCAACTCGTTGACACCACTATGGCCATGTATTCTGCCTCTGTTGTAGATAAAGCTACTGTATTTTGTAAAGTAGCTTTCCAGCTGAAAGCATAGCCTCCAAGGGTAAACACATACCCTATAAGTGATCTTTATTTATCGAAAAGGTACCTCATATTAATGTGCTTACTCCTCTCATGGAGCATTTGATCCTTAATAAAAAAAAATATAGCACCCTGACTATCACAATATATTGTAGAAATCTGTGAGTCTTAACTGATTTCACCAATCAAACCCATTAAGCACATAGCCTCCTTACATGCTTCTATAATGTCCATGTATTCTGCCTCTATTGTCGACAAATCTACTATATTTTTCAAAGTAGCTTTCTAACTGATAGCATAGCCTCCAAGGGTAAACACATACCCTATAAGTGATCTCCTTTTATTAAGATCCACTACATAATCTGAATCCGCATACCCAATGATTCAGACTGTATTTTCTACTAAAATCCAAGTAAGCAAGAGCCCTTCAAGTATTCGTATATCCATTGCACTGCTTTCCAATGTTTCTTACCAGGATTTGCCATGTACCTACTAACTACACTGGTGGCATGTACCAAATCCAGATGAAATTTGAAGTGGGCAGTCAATAGAGTATTAACAGCCTTAGCCCCCGTTTGCCCCCCCCCCCCCCCCCCTTTTTTGAAATGAAAATAGGTTGAATAGTTCTTCTGAAAAATGAGTGGTTGAAAAATAATGAAAAACTTTTTATTTACGTGTAATATTATTTTATGGAAAAAAGTGTTGTTGAAAATAGGAAAGAGAAAAATGAAATCAAAGTTAATGGTGGCCAAATGGGGCTTTAGTATGAATAGTTCTTCTGAAAAATGAGTGGTTGAAAAATAATGAAAAACTTTTTATTTACGTGTAATATTATTTTATGGAAAAAAGTGTTGTTGAAAATAGGAAAGAGAAAAATGAAATCAAAGTTAATGGTGGCCAAATGGGGCTTTAGTATTAAGCATATTGAACCTTTGAAGCACATTCTCAATGTACCCTTTTGACTCAAATACAATCTGCCAGCTTTCTATTCCTCAAGATTTCCATACGAAGAATTTTCTTTGCTACACCCAAATTCTTCATCTCAAACTACTTACTACGTTGAGATTTGACCTTTTAGACCTCTACTTTATCCTTGGTTGCAATAATCATATCATCAACATATAACAACAAATATGTGATCGATCTACCATTTTCCTTTCTGAAGTACACACAACTGTCATAATTACTTCTACTGAAACATGAGTAGTCATGAATGAATCGAACCTTTTGTACTATTGCCTCAGTACTACTTTAGTCCATACAAGGACTTCTTCAACAAGCACACATAGTCTTCATTTCCATAGACTATGAAACCCTGTGGTTGTTGCACGTAAATGCTTTCTTCAATTTCTCCATGCAAAAATGTTGTCTTGACATTCATCTGTTCAAGTTCCAAGTCATTCTTTACCACTATCCCAAGTGAAACCCAAATTGAACTATGATTTACAATCAATGAGAATACATCTGTGAAGTCAACACTTGAAATCTGAATGTAGCCCTTTGCTAACAATTTGGCCTTATACTTAGTATCTTCAATCCTCGATGTCCCTTCTTTCCTTCCGAACACCTATTTGCAGCGAATTACTCTTTTATCCTTAGGTAGTTTCACCAAGTCCCAAGTAAAATTTTTACTCAATGACCCCATTTCCTCTTACATAGCAATTAACAATCTGCTAGAATCACTGCAACTAACTGGCTCTATATATGGAGCAAGTTCCTCAGTTGAATCAATTTCTTCAACCACATTCAAAACATACGCTACCAAGTTTGCTTCTCCACACTTTTGTGGAAGTCTAATATCTTTGCGAGGTCAATCTTTAAAAATTGAATACTGTGGTGTTGCTGGTGGTGTAGATAAAGTATTATTGTTTGTCAATTCTCAGGTAGACTTTTTTGTAGTGGATTGTTCTGAAATCTCTGATTGTTTTCCTGGACCAATTTACAACTCTACTGAGTTGAATGATTATGTTCCTTATTTTTATTAGAATCCCTACGAAGTGAATCATGAACCATAGAAAGTTCATCAAATACTACATCTCTACTAACCACTCTCTTTCTTGTCTCAGGATACCACAATTTATATCTCTTCGCACCTAATTTATACCTAAGAAAGACATACTTTCGAGACCTATGTTCCAAATTCTCATTATCCAGATGAGAATAAACAGGACGTCCAAAAATCTTCAAATCAAAATAACAAGAAGATTTTCCAGACCATACATCTTCTCGTATCTTTTCTTCAATGGCAGATGAGGGTAAGTGATTAGTCAAAAACAAACTGTGGAAACTGCTTTAGCCTAAAAAAATCTTAGGTAGCCTAAAATTTGAATACAACGAACATTTTCCATCAAAATTTTATTCATCCGTTTTGCCATACCATTCTGTTTAGGAGTTCCTGGCACTATTAGTTGTCTTAATATGCCTCCAATCCTACAGAAACTATTGAACTCGTCTGTACGTAGATGCTTAATCTGCTTTTCATTATTTTTTTATCATTGTTTTTCCATTCCTTGAAGGTCCCAAGCACATTGCTCTTTTGTTTTAAGAAGAATATCCGAATTTTTCTGGGGAAATCATCAATCATTGTTAATGAATAATAAGCATCTCCTCTTGAAGTTACCCAGGCCGGTCCCAAAAGATCTGAATGGATATATTCATGTGTTCCCTTCACATTATGTCTTCTTGTAGTAAATCTAACCATTTTTTGTTTTCCAAAGACACAATGCTCACAAAACTTCTTCTTAGTGGTCTTCTATCCATCAAAAATTTTCCCTCTTACTTAATTCTACCATATCATTCTCACTCATATGTCCAAGTCACATATGCATAAGTTTTGTAACTTTTTCATCAGCCAAAGAAAAAGTAGGGACTCTTTTATCTCCTATAACTGTAGACCCCTGTAAAACATACAATTGTGTAGAGTTTTTATATCCCATCATGACAACGAGAATACCCCGACTCACCTTCACCAGTGTATTTATGACCATTTCACTCAAGTGTACTCAAAGATATGAGATTTTGCTTCAATTTTAAAATGTGGTTGACATCTGTGAGTGTTCCAATAACACCATCAATCATTTTGATTTTGACTGTACCAGCTCTGACAATTTTACTAGAAGTGTTGTTTCCCATTATTACTGCACCTCTTAAAACTCTTTCATATGTTGTAAACCAGCCCCACATATGGAAAGTACAAGTCGAGGAAAGTACAAGTCGAGTCAAGATCCATTCCCCCACAAAGTTTGGAATCCATGTCAGAAATTACAAAAAAGCTCACATTCACTTTGCCCATCTTCTACAATATTAGCCTCCGCTATGTTAACAGGTTGCGTTCCCTTGCAGTAGCATAGGTGGTCCTATTCATTTTTTCAAAGAATAGGAATCAGCTCTGATATATCTTTTTTTTTAAAGTAATGAAACACCTTTTCTCCATGTCTGGATTTCAATCTCCCCTTACATTTCTACCAAGATTTCTATCCTAATTTTTCCCACGAACAACCAGGCCTTCAGCCTGACTCCTAGATCCTACAGCAATATGCCTCATCTCCTCCTTAGATCACAAAGCATCATAGACCTCTTCCACGGTGAGAGTATCCTAACTATAGAGGATAGTATCTAATAAAGTCACATAAGACGATGTCAGTGAATATAACATCAATGCTAAGTCCTCCTTATTATACTTAACCTCTAATGTCTCCAAATTAGCCACGATTTCTTTAAACATAGTTAATTGATCATCCAATGATGCACTCTGGACATCCAATGAGAATACAAGTGATGTTTCAAGTGTAGCTTGTTGGTCAAACTCTTTGTCATTTAAAGTCGCTCCAACTTTAACCACAATGCAACAACACTCTTCTCGTGTTTCGAGCTAATAATCGAATAGCATACTTCATCGTTGCCATGCAGAATAATCAACCTTCATTTTGATGCCAATTGGTATGAACAAAAAATATACAAAAATTGCTCTGATAGTCAATATGAGTCCTCACCACCCATCAATAGAAACCAAGTTAAAAATAAATAGGAGTCCAAAATGTGTAAAAATGCGAAAAACGGGCTGGGCTGGATAACCATGTTGCTCGAGCAATAATCCCATAGATGGAAGACCTTCTGATAGTTTTCAACCCATTAGGAGTACATTCACGAATTAATGTAAGACATATATTTGAATGTTCACTCAGGTTAGCAGAGAGTCTGCTAGATAGACATCATCAAGTATTGCCTTTTGATGAGAGATATGAACAAAAGGCTTCAAGTTCACTGGGGCTTCTGTTATCAGGTCACCAACTTCCTTGACCTTCTAACACTGGGTAGGTGTCAGCTCCTATACATGGTCTTACGACAACCTATGTTTTTCGTAAATAGTTGCCCAGGCCTTCGTAAATATTATGCCCTAGGTCTAATCAACTTTGGATATAAGCACTTTTAGCATATAATTGATGCAATTTTATGGTAGATCTATTATTTAATTAATATTCAATTAAATTAAATCGTAAAATTCGTAGATTCAAATTTTGGTAATTTGTTAATCACAAGAAGTTGTGATTGTGAGATACGAATTACATATGATTGAATCTTAAATCATTAGTGGTCGTAAGTAATAACTACATACAGATGTCTTTATTATGGATAGACCATTACATGTGACATTTTCTTACTTGTGAAGTAAGTAGCTGATCTCACAAGTTAAAGTGTGGTGAAACTTAAATGAACACGTGGATTTTTGTTATAGAACAAAATATTGGAAACCTGTTGGGAGATTTCACATGGATAATTATCTGAGTGTTAGTGGCTGATCTTTAACATTCGGTAGTGTAATTGGTGTTTGACTTGAGATTATCATGGTGCCTTATATGATGATAGTCATACGTTGGTGATGCTAGATCTTGCTCTACCAAGAGTCACTAATACTATATCATTCGTGCATGTCAAGAATCATTGAAGGTTGTGAATAATCAATAGAGGATTCGTCACTCTTAGATAGTAAGAGATGAAATCTTTGGCCAAAGTATACTGATAAGTCAAAGAGGGGCTTTTGACTTATTTTGGCTTAATTGTGGAATGAAAGATATAATCAATAATCGAGATTGACAGATTTCCATATCTCATAATTGATCGGATCATATTGACAAAAGGATTACAGTTTGACGGTCAACGAATAAGTTTGGTTTTTGTTATACCACGTAACTTTTGTTGTCATATGTATTGGCCTAACACATTACTAGATGTCAATCAATGACAGGGAATGTGATCTGGTGATATATAAATTAAGAGTATTTTAATTTATCGAATTTAATTATATCAAAATAATAATTCATGTTGTTAGGTATCGTAATTGAAAACCTAATGGGTCATACGCAAAAGGAGAATTAGAAGAATAAAAATTACCAATTAATTAATTGACAAGTATTGAAAAATTAATTAATTGGATTTTTATTAATAGGCCTCAATCAATTAATTCATGGATCATATTTAATTAATTGGATTAACTAAATATTGGATCATGTTAACTTTAAGAGACAGGCTAGGCCCATTCAGGCTTATGTAAATAAACTACTAGAATTTGAAAAACTGTCGAGAAATTTCATCTTCTTGCTAGTACAAGAAAAGTAAAAAACCCTGGTTCTTTCTATCTTGTTCCATGTGTGGATTTCTATTGGAGGCAGAACAATTGGACAACTGTACATTGTAAATCTTGATTGTTGGAGTTCAAGTAAAACAAAAGAGTTTGCAAAATTCAACAATGGTATAATTTCTATCACAATTTTTATCTAAACACAAGGCAAATCCTTGGTGATAATTGAAATTTTGTTTAAATTTCACTGCGCATGATTAAGTAAATTCTCAACAGTGGTATCAGAGCCTACTTTTATGTTTGTTAGAAGCTGTTTGGCATCTTTAAAGAGTAAAAAATTGATTGTCCATATTTTTTCCTTGAATCTAGCAAGTTAGAAAATAATTCTTTTATCTTCAAAAACTTGTTTTTGAAAGAAAATTAATTTTTAGGTAATAGGATTGGAAAGACAAGCTAGTTGCAATGGCCATCGTTGGCACCGTAGGCATGTGTGGCTACGCTCACAGCGGTAAAACACCATTGCATATCGCGGCAACATGTCATCAATGTCATCTATAGTGACGAGCATCGCTATGAGGGGAAAAGGCGGCTCTGAGCACTGCTGCTATTGTAGCAGTAGCGTCGGCTACAATTTACAGCTACATTGCGCTACTGCAACTACAGCACGCTGCGTTCCTTACATTGTCGAGGTGCATGTGGCGCCAACGGTCGGACGTGGAACAGTGGGCAGACGGCGCATCGCATTACCATAGGTACTGTTGATTGCAAAAAGCCCGCAAAGGGTGCCATCCAAGAATAATTTAAGGTTAGGATGAGATGGTTGTGAAGTGTTAAAGGTGGAGGCCTCTGTTGCAACTTGTGAAATTACAGGCCCCTGCTTGTAATAATATTTTAGGGGTCAATTTGTAAATTTTAAATACAGGTCGTTTTACAATATTTTATATTTTGGACCCTTGCCTCTGATTCCATTTCGGGTTATGTTTGCAATTTTTTAATAAAAGGGCTTCTCTACAATTTGAGTATTTGGAGGGGTCTGTTTATAATTCTAAAATAGGTCAAAATGTAAATTTCCAAATAGCTTTGAATTTAAATTTTAAAAGGGGTTTTAAAATTTTATTTTTAAAGGTTTGACCCAAAATGCTATTTTGACTAGAATTTTGTTTTTGACCCAAATTAAAATTTTATTTAAAGCTAACGAATTTTATATTTTCGTTAAGATTAAATTATAACTTAAATATTAAACTTTGATCCTAAATTGAATTTTATTTTATTTGGGAGTTTTATCCTAAATTAAAATATTAATTCAATTTAAATTAGAGTTGGACTCTAATATAGTATTTAATTGAAATTTGATTTTAATTAATTATTCACCCCAATATGACATTTAATTAGAATTAGATTTTAATTAAATTGTCTTGCCCTAAAATTTTTCTTGAAATTAGAGTTAGATTCTAATTTGATAATTTTTAAATTTTGATTTTAATTAATAAGTTCGCCCTAAACCTTAGAATTATAGTTGGTCTCTAATTTTCTTATTTAAATAAATTTTTATTTTGATTAAATTCAACCGCCTTAAGTTTTGAAATTAGAGTTGAACTCTAATTTAATATTTAAATAAAATTTGAGTTTAATTAAATAGTTCCTCCCTATAATTGTGGAATTAGCGTTGTACTCTAATTCGATATTTAATTAAAATTCAATTTTAATTAAATATTCTCGCTAATAAAATTAATTGATTAATATGATTATTAATTGTTTGGACGACCCTAATTGCTAGAAACTTGAAATATACACGCATATAAGATATTATATAGTAAAGCATTTATGTATGTTTTCTTAGTGGATGATTATGGTCTCGATTATGTGGATGCGTTGAATGATTAGTTTTATTTTTGTTGTTTTATAGGCCCGCAAGCTTTTATTTATTTTGGACTTGTGAGTCCGTTGTAATTATTATGGGTATGCATGTCCAATAATTTAGGTCGACGTGTTAACTAGTATGGGATACAGGTTGCAGCTAGATTAATTGAAGAAACCATAGAAATGAAGCATTGTATGAGATGAGCCTATGCAATATCCCATAGGAACGGACCAACTAGTCTTTTTTATGGCTTGAGAAGACTAGATAATAATAGTCTATAATCGTCTACACTATTATATTATATATATATTTATTTGCTTCCTAGATATATAATAGAATATATGTAATTACTACTATGAGACCTTTGCATGTAAAACCATCGTTAAAATATTAAGTCATATTTATCTTCACTTTCCATCATTATAATGAAAAAGGAGAGTCCTAAATCGTCTCAGTTTATTGAGTACACTCAAGGCTGGTCTATTAGGAATGTGTTTAACACTATGAACTATTTGATATTTTTGAATGATGGGTCTTACTTAACTAAAATTTATTTTTTATTGAGTATACTCAATGAGATAAATTTTAAATAAATTTTAGAAGCATGTTAAGTTAACACATAAGATATGTGAAGACAAAGAGTTGTCAGTTTAATAATCTGAGACTTGTATGGAGATACAATTGATAATAATGTCTACCAGAATGTTTTATTAAGGTTTGTTGAGTACACTCAATGTCTTAATATAATAACTGGGTCTCTAACCCACTGGGAGTCAAGTATAAATTCCATAAATTTATATCAGAGGGTAATAAATTTAAGTTAAACAATGGAAGTATAATTAATTTAATAAAAGATCATATTAAATTAATTGACACATTTTATATATTATTCTTTTAATTTACATCATTTATATTATATTGGATCATAAGCAACCATATGTATTTGAGAGACATATTGGATGCCAACAACCAAACCAAGTCTTCTTGATTGGCTTAGTAATCTGTGAATTGTTCTCAGCCATGAGAAAATTGGTTGTCTTTAAGTAGACCTTTCCAAATAAACTTGTTGATGACTCGACTAAAGAAGAGGTGGCTACAATAATAAATACAGTGATGACGATAGTACTACAGCATTTGTGATGCTTGTAACTATGTCATTTAAGTTACAAAAGCAACATGAGATTTTAGATGCTAACACATGATTTTTCTTTTCAAAGAATTGTATGATAATTGTCATGTGTGGAAGAATATGAAACTGCCAAGCACTATACTAGTGCAAAATGATAGAGGAATCTTCAGTCAGTGCTCATGTACTAAAGATGATTGACATTGAGAAGTTGTCTCACTTGAGTTCAATCATAAATCATGAACCATGAACTCAGCATTGACTTGGGTTCTGTAATCTCCGTCAAAGAGGTCTATTCAAAATTTATTATGAATTTAACATGAATAAGCTCTAATGTACAATCATTGAGTTGCTAAACATGCTTAAGATTGTGAAGCCCAATATCAAATTTATAGTGGGCAAATCTTAATCCTTGATTCCTCTAGAGATTGTAAGAAAAGTCTAAAGGGCTTTGGGAAAGCATCTAAGATGACTAAGACAGTCAAGGTAAATAAGGACATTATCAAATCTAATGATCCTTGTTATCATTTTGGAAAAATTGGTCGTTGGAAGAAAAACTGCAAGACTTATATCTACTTCATTAGATTCTTGGGTATTTGATACCAGATAGGATCTCCTACTTGTGTAAATATGCAGAAACTAAATAGAAGTACACCATTGTATAAGGAAGAAGATGACTTACACGTTGAAGATGAGTAAATGTTGCTGCATTGCCTACAAGAGCATACTTCTTATCATTGCATTTACACTTAGTATTAGAATTAAAGAAATATTATTTTGTTCTCACTATTACCAAGAACATTATTTGAGTTTCACGATTCAACATGAATTATTTTAATATGAAGGACAATTATTGTTCCCTTTTATCTTGATAAGATCTCAATGGCTATGGTGTATTACAAACTAACATTTATATTCTAAAAAATGAGTATTCTATAATGAGTATAGAAATTAAAAGGCATAAAAGTGATAATCTAAATATTACCTATATCTGGTATTGCAGGTTTGGTTACATAAATTAAAATGCAATTCCAAAATTATATAGAGATGTGTACTTGGGGTCAATTGATTTTGAATCATTTGATAAGTGCAAATCATATCGGTTAGGCACAATGACCAAATATCCTTTTACTTGAAAAGGAAAAAGGTCTGCATAATTATTGGCCTAATACATAGTGATGTATATGGATCCATGTTAATTAATGTCAGATAAGATTTCTTTTATTTCATCACAATTACTAATGACTATTTTACAAATGATCATGTACACTTGATGAAATTTAAGTGTGAAGCTCTTGAAAAGTTCGAGGGATTCAAGTTAGAAATAGAGAAACAATTAGGTAAAGACATTTTGATAATAAGATTAGATCGAGGTGGAAATATTTTAAATATGAAATTTTATATTATCTAAAAGAGAATGAAATTATCTTGCAATGGATTTCTCCACATACACTACAACATAATGATGTATCTGAAAGGAGTAATTGTAAACTATTATATATAGTGCAATTAATAATAAGATAGGCAAACTTTCCAAAATCGTTTTGGGGTCGTACATTGATTGCAGTGTGCTACACACTAAATAGTTTCCTATCCATGCAAGTTATGGAGAGCTAGAAGGCCCAACTTGTCTATATTGAGACCGAGACGTTTCTGAAGCACATTGAATCGGATAAGTTTGAGACTAAATCTAATAAATACATATTTATGGGATATCAAAAACAAATATTTGGATATCAATTCCATAGCTCGTTGAGAAGAACGTGTTCATCTCAAGATATTCCATATTCCTAAAGAAAGTGCTCATTCTAGGAGAGAACAAGTGGAGCAAAATAGAAGTTCAAGAATCCACAGATATAATTGACCAAATAGATAAACCTGAGTCTGATCCTACACCATATGAAGGACATACTCTTGATCAGGAAGTAGCCACGGATTGTAAATGAGTTTTCAAGAAAAATGTCGATGTGGATGGGAACATCCATACATATAACGCAAGGCTAGTAGCAAAAAGTTACAATCAAAGATAAGGTGTTGACTTTAATGAAATTTTTTCACCTGTAGCCATGCTAAATCCATTAGGATTTTGCTTGCAATTGCAACATATCATGATTATGAGATATAACAAATGGATGTTAAAATTGCTTTCCTTAATGGAAACTTGCAAGAGGAAGTATACATGATATCGCCAAAAGATTTTGAATCCCAAGAAACCAACAAGGTATATAAACTTGATCGATTAATTTACAGGTTAAAGCAAGCCTCTAGGAGTTGGAATCTTCAATTTGATGGAAAAACCAAAAGGTTTGATTTTATTAAAAATGAAGACGAACTACGTGTTTACAAGAAAATAGTGGAAGCGTTGTCGTATCCTTAATAATATATATATAGATAACATATTAAAACGAAACGACATCCCTATGTTGAAATTGTGGTTGTTAAAGGATTTTTTCATGAAATATATGGGAGAAGCAACTTGATCTTTAGAAATAGATCTAGAAGATTGGTTAACTCATCCCAATCTAAAGAGGTAAAATCTTGAGAAGATTTTGTATGAAGAATATGAACTGAGAGTTTATGGATAAACTAATACTAATTTCTAGTCAGACTAGAATGATAGCAAATTTCAAACAAGATATTTGTTTATTCTTAATTGATGTGTTGGAAAGGTTCCAAAGATGAGACAATCATTGATTCATTAGCAGAAACCTAATACATAATTACTTCAAAAGCAGCAAATAGTTGTAATGTGGATCAATAAGTTCATTAATGAACTTAGAGTATTTCCTAACATTGTTGATCACATATATTTGTGTTGTAGTGAATGAACCAAGGTCTTATTAATTATCCAAACAAGTGTTTAAGGCGGTATCATCTCATGAAAGAATAATACAAAAAAATAATGTAAAGAAATGAATGAATTCTCACAATTGATAATATTACAGATCCACTGATAGAGTTGTCGCAATATAAACATGATCGTTATGTAGACTTTTATAATATTAGGCACATAAGTGATTGGATCTAGTACAAGTGGGAGTTTGTAAATGATATGCCCTAAGTCCAAACAACTTTGAAAACAAGCACTTTTAATAGATAATTGATGTAATTTTATGGCAGATTTATTATTTAATTTAATTGATTATTTAATTAATATTCAATTAAATTAAATAATAGATTCCGTAGATTCAAATCTTCGTAATTTGTTAATTACAATGAATTGTGATTATGAGATACAATTACATATGATTGAATCTTAAATCATCCATGGTCGTTAGTAATAAGAAGACATGGATTTTGTTATTACGGATAGATTATCACGTGTGACATTTCTTACTTGTAAAGTATGTAACTAATCTCATAAGCTAAAGATTGGTGACACTTAAATGAACACTTGAATTTTTGTTATAAAACAAAATATTGAAAATCCGCTGGGAGATTCCACATGGATAACTATTTGAGTGTTAGTGGTTAATCTCTAACGTTCGATAGTGGAATTGGTCCTTTGACTTGAGGTCATCATGGTGCCTTATATAAGAATACTCATACTTTGGTGATGTTGGATCTTGCTCTACCAAGGGTCACTAATACGACATCGTTTGAGTATGTTAAGAATGATCAATAGAGGATTCGTCACTCTTAGATAGTAAGTGATTATGATCTACATTTCATTCAGTTAAGTTGATAATGGAATCATTAGTCAAAGTGTACTCATAAGTTGAAAAGCAGTTTTCGACTTATATTGACTTAATAGTGAAATGAAAGATATGATTGATAATCAAGATTGAAACACTTCCATATCTCTTAATTAATCTGATCATATTGACGAAAGGATTATAGTTTAACAGTAAACGAACACATTTATTTTTGTCAGACCACGTGACATTTCTCGTCACATGTATTGTCCTGATACATTGTTAAATGTTAATATGGAACGATGAATGTGAATTGTTGATAAATTAAAATATGTATTTTAATTTATCGATTTTGATTAGATCAGAATAATAATTCACGTTGTTAAGTATCTTAATTGGGAACCAATGAGTCACACACAAAAAGAGAACTAGAAGAATGAAAATTATCAATTAATTAATTGACAAGTGTTGGATAATTAATTAATTATGTTGCTTAATAATAGGTCAGAATTAATTAGTTAGATCAATTAATTCATGGACTAGATTTAATTAATTGTATTAATTAAATATTGGATTGGGTTAAGTTTAAGAGACGGGGCTAGGTCTGCTTGGACTTATATAAATAAGCTATTAGGGTTTTAAAAATTGTAGAGAAATTTCATATTTTTGCTAGCACGAGAAAAATAAAAACACTGGTTCTCACAATCTTATTTCCTGTGTGGATTTTCATTAGAGGCTAGATAATTTGATAGCTGTGGATTACAAATCGTAATTGTTGGAGTTCAAGAAAAGTAAAGGAGTTTGTAGGATTCAATAAAGGTATAATTTCTATCACAGTTTCTATTTAAACACAAAGCAAATCTTTAATGGGAATTGAAATTTTGTTTAAATTTCGCTATGCATGATTAAGTAAATTCCCAATAGCCTGGTCGTTGTGACCTACCTTGTTACAACTTCACTCTAGTCACTAGCCTTGCCTTAAGCATCCCCCTCCTTGCAGTTAAGGTAACAACCGCTCGAGCGTCAGGCAGGGTAAAAAGTCTCTATTAAAAATCTGTTGGCCCAGCTCGAGCGGCTAGCTAGTGTTAGGCTAGCGAAAATGCGGCGATTTTTCTTCTTGGTCCATAATTTTGATTTCTTCAAGACTATTTCAACTAGGACTCCAATACTACTAAAATTTGGGTCACATTGCAACTATACAAGTAAGATATATAGAGTCCAAAAATAGTCATAAGGAGGGATGACAACAGAGGTAAAGGAAAGGGGCTAGGGAAGGGAAAAACGGATGGTAGTAACATTACCGTAAGATACATGTATCCTGGGACGATAAGGGCAGGACTGATATTCGACGTCGGCAAGAATGGGATACAAAGTAGAAAACATCAAAGGGAAAGGGAAAATGTGGCTAGGGAGAAATGGAAAGAGGCTAGTGGGGGAATAAGAGAAAATGGGAGTGGGGCGGATCATGAAGGGGCGAGGTCGGGGGATGTCGAAAAACACAATTATTGGACAGTGGACATGCACATTTCCATGTTAGCAATGGGTAACTAATATCCTATTAACTATGAACAAAAGATCAATTCCGAAGGAAATATCTCATGTATACAAAAGATTAGTTCCGAAGGAAATATCTCATGTATCACCATATTTTTAGAACATTAACTTCACTTGTATCTAAAGACCACATCGGAAGAGGTGATAAAGCACCATCAACATATTGACTTTTCGAAACATGTATCATACATACTACTATAAACTTTCAAAGAACATTGATCACGACAAACTTGTAGACGAAGACTACAAATATAAATTTATGTTGATAAAAATGATATATTTAGAATTTTTGTTTTCACACATTCATTCAACTTTTTATACAAGTACGACTCAAAGGCCTTTGAAAGTTACAAGAACAATGATAGTTTGATTGTGGTTAGAAGTATGCATGATTCGGGTATATCAATATTATTTAAATGATACGTGGCTCAAAAAGTTATTAGAGGATATCAGTATTCCAAAAAAGTATAAAGCATGGTTAGATGTGGTGAACATATTTCAAGCTTTATGAGTTTAGGTGTAAGAAAGTTTTTTTTAGTATTATTTTAAATTTTTAATCATTATAAAAATAAATTAATAATTAAAGAAATACATACAAAATATCTAAAAATTATAAATACTATATTTACTTCATAATTCCTATAATTAATCAATTATATAATTTTCAAGTTTTTAAAATGTAAAAAATACAGAACTTTTTATAGTTTTGACTTTCAAATATACAAGTCATATGTAATAGAATTATAGGAACTTCACATATACTTTCAAAATTTTCAATAAAATGATAAATTTTCAAAATCATAATTACATATGCAGATAGCATCGTAGCTTAAATCTTATCCAACTCTTTACCGAACTCCAATTCAATATCTTTTTAACTCATTTTCATTTTTAACTTTTATACAGATAAAGTCATTTTAAAATTTGAAACTAAAATCAAATAAAAAGGTTTTGAAAAAAAGGAAAAAAAATTAATAAAGATACTGTTGTCAAGTTGACAATTGATCGCTTAATTTTGCGCATACTATCAAAGCATGGTGTTTTGCCGTTCCTCCCTCTAGATGTCGCGTAAGAGTGCTTTTTAAAATATTGGATGATAAATGTAATGTTCAAAATTAGAATAGGAGATGTAATTGTGATTTCCTAAACGTTATGGGCTGTTCTTAATAGTCCATTTCTTAAATTTTTTGACCCAATTACACGAATTTTTTTTTTTTATTGCTCATGAATTATTGAGTGTGAGGTATTCAGTACTCCTCATCAATGTTTAATTGATATGTGTATTAAATAATTGAGACGAATTCCATCCATTCTTAGGGAGTAATGGAAATTTCTCCAGTTGCATCTTAATCAATTTAAAGGATTGATGGTTTTAAAAAAAAATATATAAAAATAATGGACTGGGACTGTTCGAGCCTCTAATAAATAACTTTACCAATTTCGCTTGGCAATGAAATCCTTTGTTCTATTCTAAAATTACGAATTCAAATAAAATTAAACAGAAATTCAAGTTTTATAATTAGCTAGGATTCATTTATGTTATTGTAAAATTACAAGACAAAATGAATCCCTTTTAGGCAACAAAACCAGCATAACAGAAAGTTGCATTAAATGAACGCAAATTCTTCACAGAATAGTACAGTACGATGAAGCCTTAGACTTGTCGGTGCCGACGCCGGAGGACTCAGAATTATCGCCAGATTTGACACCGGGCCATCCCTTGCACTGGCAGTGTTGGCCTTGCGGAATTCGTTTATACACCGCCGGAACGTGCCTTCCGCAGCCGCCCCAGCTGGTTTTGCCACACGTTGAACAATTTTCCTCGTAGCACATCTCTCTCTCTTCAGGCTCTTCTTCACCTTTATCTTTGGTATTTTGCAAATGGAACGGCTGGATTTGTTCTCCTTTTTAATAGGGAAAGTTTCAGTTTTAGTCCTCAGCCAACAGCGAGTGTAACAATTTAGTTCTTTATATATTAGTTTTGTGTAGCAATTGGTCCCTGCTTCAATTTTCGGTCATTTTGATTGAAAAATGCTAAACGACCCGCGGCGTTGACATCATGGATAACTGCTCCCTCACAGCCGAGATGTGGGTTCCGCGTCAAATTAAAAAAATATTTCTCCCCTTGTGTATATGTGTGTCAACTCCACGGTCACCCGCGCGATTCGTCTAGCACGGTTGATTTTGATTAGGTTCTAGTTGGAAGAGTTTCACAACAAAAAAATTTATTTTTCAAATAAACCTAACGTGAATAGTTTTTGCTGTTTGATTTGGTTTAAACCACGATTTTATTTTATATTGGTTTTAAATTTCACTATAATAAAAATAATACTAGTATTTTTGTTTCGATGATAATAATGGTTCAATCATAAAATTTAGCATGCAATTTCATTTTTAGAATACTTTCCTAAGTCGAATAGTACGTAAATTGATAAAGCATAAATTCATCTAATAAAAAATAAACCTTGAGCAAATAAGTAACTTAAAAAAAAAGAAAAAAAAAAGGAATGATTAGATTTTATTTCAAGCATCTTTAACTATCAAAACCTATCCAACAATTTCCAAATGATTGAATTACTTTTGAAATTATAGAAATATAAACCTTGTGAAAAGTATAGAGGCCCCACCTTCGAATGAAGATAAATAAAGGAATATAAATAAAGGAACAAGTATAGAAATGAGAGAAAAGTAAAGCATCTTAAACCAAACCATCACGAGTCTCGTACTCTTTAGTCTTTGCAACTATTTCCATTTTTCCTATTTATTTATTATTTTAATTTCAGACCTAACTATCACTTAGTGATAGTAAAAAAACCAACCCCGTCCCGAATGGGATGGGGCAAGGCAGAGCGTTTCGTCACAGGGCATGGGGCGGGACGAGGATGTCTCACCCCCAACCCGCTCTATGAAGGTGGGGAAAAAGATTAAAAGTGATTTTATTTCTAGACAATTCATCCGTTAAAAAATCATCTTGAATTTATGTTTTATTCTCTAATAATGACATAACTCGAAATTTTGAAAATGTTTAAAAAAAAAAAATTAAACGAGGCCAAAAGTTGTTCGACCCTGCCCTTGGGGCAAGATTTGCAACCTGTCTCACCCTGTTGCCATCTCTACTATCACTCCTAAATATTACATTTTAGGTACAAAATGATGGGGAATGGGCATCAATAACATCAAGGACTAACGAAATGGCACAAAACTAAAATCATGCGGACTGACTCCTAAAAAAAAAAAAAAGGCTGAGAACTGCTGCTGCAATTGATGCATTTTTTAATTATTTAGCGAAATATACTATCCTCTCCTAGTCACAACCCACAATATTATACTATGTACCAGCCTGTCCGTCAACTTTAATGTTAAATGGCGTGGTTACAAAGAACTCATTTCGAAATATGGTGGCAATTAGGGGTGAAGTTGGAGGGCCCTACAGAATTGATAATTTAAAAATAAAAATAAAAAATAAAAAATAAAAAAACACTTTTAAAATGTCATGGGCTTGGGGGCTCAGACCTGCCCCTATTACTCGTTAGCATGGAAATGTGAAAGTCCAAAAACTGCCATGGGCTCGAAAATTAAAATGCAAATATAAACACCAATATTTTTCACCATAAAAAATGAAATAACCAAGTGCCACCAACCAAGTAAATGGTGGGGTCACTGATTTATTGTATTCTTTTTATTAGTTTAAGAAATAACAATATTTTTGTTCCATTGATAAATGTTTTTTATACACTTTATTCAGGGCCTTAAATAGTGATATTTAGTTGTTCCTTTGATGAAATATACTCCAAATTGTTGTATTTTTATATTAAATAGATAAAGTCAATGGCTGAACAAAAAATTGGAAGAAACAAAAGGAAAACTCAGAAAAATAATGAGTTTCAAAAGACAGGACCAAGTTGCAAATAATCCACGGATGAGATGGGCGATAATATAAAGATCAAAGATGCCAAGGCTTTAATTGGATACAATTGGAAGGAGGAAATAAGTGGAAATGACTTATTGACTAAGCCATACTTCCACATTGGCCCTTAATAAAAAATAAATTAATAAATAAAAAATAAAAAAATCTTAGATAAATAATGGACAAGATTCCCACTTTATCCTTATCTTCTACATTGCCAAGAGAGGAAGAGAGAAGAGGAAAAATTGAAATTATTTTTCCAAAAATCACATAGTCGACTCTTAAAATCAGATCTGATCGAACTTCAACATTATCACGGTCTACCTCATCACCACCATCATATTTCTTAGAACAAGGTCATGAATTTTGGAATTTTAAGCATTTAATTTTCCCTTTGACTTGTTTTATGATTTTTTGTGGATTATATTGTTATTATTGATGTAAATTCTTGATTATTTAGGTATAAAATAGTTGGTAGTTAATGGGACAAAAAAAGGGGGACCATGAGCTCGCCAGAAATGGCAATTTCTTACTATATTTGACGAGCAGTCGATGGAAATCTACTGTCTTTGAAGTCGGTTTCCACCGAATGTGAATAGTCGGCTCAGTCGACATTTATTTTTCTTTTTCCCCTTTTTCTGTAATNAAGGGGGGGGGGGGAAAGATTAAAAATGATTTTATTTCTAGACAATTCATCTGTTAAAAAATCATCTTGAATTTATGTTTTATTCTCTAATAATGACATAACTCGAAATTTTGAAAATGTAAAAAAAAAAAAAAAATTAAACGAGGTCAAAAGTTGTTCTGCCCCGCCATTGGGGCAAGATTTGCAGCCCGTCTCGCCCCATTGCCATCTCTACTATCACTCCTAAATATTACATTTTAGGTACAAAATGATGGGGAATGGGCATCAATAACATCAAGGACTAACGAAATGGCACAAAACTAAAATCATGCGGACTGACTCCTAAAAGAGAAGGTTGAGAACTGCTGCTGCAATTGATGCATTTTTTAATTATTTAGCGGAATATACTATTCTCTCCTAGTCACAACCCACAATATTATACTATGTACCAGCCTATCCGTCAACTTTAATGTTAAATGGCGTGGTTACAAAGAACTCATTTCGAAAAATGGTGGCAATTAGGGGTGAAGTTGGAGGGCCCTACAGAATTGATAATTAAAAAAAAAAAAAAAAAAAAACCTTTTAAAATGTCATGGGCTTGGGGGCTCAGACCTGCCCCTATTACTCGTTAGCATGGAAATGTAAAAGTCCAAAAACTGCCACGGGCTCGAAAATTAAAATGCAAATATAAACACCAATATTTTTCACCATAAAAAATGAAATAAACAAGTGCTACCAACCAAGTAAATGGTGGGGTCACTGATTTATTGTATTCTTTTTATTAGTTTAAGAAATAACAATATTTTTGTTCCATTGATAAATGTTTTTTATACACTTTATTCAGGGCCTTAAATAGTGATATTTAGTTGTTCCTTTGATGAAATATACTCCAAATTGTTGTATTTTTATATTAAATAGATAAAGTCAATGGCTGAACAAAAAATTGAAAGAAACAAAAGGAAAACTCAGAAAAATAATGAATTTCAAAAGACAGGACAAAGTTGCAAATAATCCACGGATGAGATGGGCGATAATATAAAGATCAAAGATGCCAAGGCTTTAATTGGATACAATTGGAAGGAGGAAATATGTGGAAATGACTTATTGACTAAGCCATACTTCCACATTGGCCCTTAACAAAAAATAAATTAATAAATAAAAAATAAAAAAATCTTAGATAAATAATGGACAAGATTCCCACTTTATCCTTATCTTCTACATTGCCAAGAGAGGAAGAGAGAAGAGGAAAAATCGAAATTATTTTTCCAAAAATCACATAGTCGACTCTTAAAATCAGATCTGATCGAACTTCAACATTATCACGGTCTACCTCATCACCACCACCATATTTCTTAGAACAAGGTCATGAATTTTGGAATTTTAAGCATTTAATTTTCCCTTTGACTTGTTTTATGATTTTTTGTGGATTATATTGTTATTATTGATGTAAATTCTTGATTATTTAGGTATAAAATAGTTGGTAGTTAATGGGACAAAAAAAGGGGGACCATGAGCTCCCCAGAAATGGCAATTTCTTACTATATTTGACGAGCAGTCGGTGGAAATCGACTGTCTTTGAAGTCGGTTTCCACCGAATGTGAATAGTCGGCTCAGTCGACATTTATTTTTCTTTTTCCCCTTTTTCTGTAATTTTTTTCCTTTTGTTATTTAGTTTGTCTTGTTTTTATTATATTTTTTTGAATTGTTTTTGAATTTCTTTTTTTAATCGTTTTAAAATTTCTAATGTTGTTTGATTTAAAATTATTTTTAATTCTTTTCGTGTTATGATAAAATGTAATATTTTCAATTCTAACTAAACATTATTTATTTTTAATTTTAATTATTTCAATTTTCATTTAAATACTTTGTAATAGAGTTTTTTCCCTTTTTCTTTTTTCCTTTCTTTTTTTTTCTTTTGTTTAATTTACTTTGTTTTTATTAAAATTTTGTTTGAAATTTTTTTAACCAAATAAGCAAATTTCTTATTTTTTTATGTTTTAATTTAAATTTTTTTAATTAAATATTCTTCGTAAGCAAATCTTTTATTTTTCCAATTTTAATCAAAAAATATTTATATTTTTTATTTAATTTTAAAATTTTCTTATTGTTTAAATTTATATATATAATATTTATATTCTAGATAATATTGTAGAATAATATTTATTATAGAATAATCTTTCAAATGAATCTAAGTCTTGCGTCTAGTAATTACGATCCAGTTCCCTTTATTTTCTGTTATTATGTTTTATTCAATTATCTCTTGTATAATGTTCTAACATTTTGAATTTTAATAGGATGAATTATCATCTGGACGCAAAGTTGAGACAGATGCCAATAAAGCTACGTAGTACAGTAGCTTTGACAGTTTCACTACTGTATTGAAAATGCTTAATAATTAGCATACAAATATGTTGTGATAGTCCTTTCTTTGGCCTCTGTACTAGTTGAGAGAGATGTAGTACTCAGGGTAGATTATCAATGCATTTCTATGCTAGTTGTTGAGTGCAGTTGACGGTGATGCTCTCCATTTCGAACTCGGGGGCAAAGTCGTTAGTTTTTCTATGTTCAAGTTTGCTAATCACTGGATTAAAGATTATGGGGAATGAATTAGCTAGTGATATGACTCATAGAAGAAATAGGCTGCATGATGCTTACTTCCAAGGACATGGGACGGTGATTTTGCCGCAATTGAATGATGCAATCAGGAGGTGTGACCAGATGTTAGACAGACTGATGTTAGGTCTCGTCTACATCTTTGAGAACTTGGTGGGAGTGTCACCACAAGAAGACTACGATCGACTTCTTCCATCTTGAGATCGTTGACGACATTGATCGCTTCAACAACTATCCATGGGGCTAAAGATGTTTCGAGGATACCATACACGTCTTTAACAGATCACACTCAAAGCCCAAGAGGTCCGTGTATAAGTACGACACATATGAATTGCCCCTGACGATGCAGGTAATGATTAACATAATCAATGTTAAAATATTTTTTCTATTGAATTTATATATCATAATTGTATGTGTTGCAGATCTGGGCTTATGAGACTGTCCCCCTATTAGGTACCCATTTTGCGAGGCGATGGGAGACACGCTACACTTGGATGCACAATTGGCGATCATCTTAAACGAAGGGATGTCCCATTAGGAAACAATTATCGACTCTCCTTGACGACCATCATGTGAGTATTATGCATTTGTGATTTATATTGTACGTAGTTTAAAATCTCATTACATGATTGTTAATGATTTGAACTGTCAATATGTCAGCTTGAATTAATAACTTATTTGACGTCGTCGATGTGAGTATTAGCCATGCTATACATCCAAGATGATCATATGTCCGATTCTATCCATGCCCGATATTGGGTAAGTAAATTGAATATAATTTATTGATTACTATTTTGTATGAGCTAGCAATTACGGTTGAGAGCTGATAGGATTTATAGCAGAGGAGGTCGGCACGTTGCACCAAGAGATGATAGAGAAGGTCAACGATATCTTACGACAGTTGGTAGGAAGGGTTGAAGATTTATCCGATGATGTTAGAGTGCTGTATGACCATTAGGTGGACCTTTAGGATGAGATTACATCACTTCGAGGTGATATGCCAGCAGGCAATGGGGTGATGAAGATGGTAACTGAGGGATGATCGAGAGGGTGAGACCGCTAAGTACAATAGCAGGGGTTCTCGTGGTTCTGGTTTGGATAGTAGGGGTGCCTCTCGTAAGTGCTTCTTTAGCAGTTGGAAAGCTTTCTCGTACTCATCCGTCTATTGGAACTTCTTTCTTTACTTCAAGACTTTGAAGAAGGATAGTCTCTTGTCAGTGGTCCTTGAGATGAAGCCCTTGAGTACGGCTATCCGACCGTTGAGGCTTTGGACCTCCTTTGACTTCTGAGGTGACCTCATTTCCAGTAAGGCCCTTATCTTTTTTGGATTCGCTTCGATTCTTCTTTGGTTCACAATATACCCTAGAAATTGGCCCAAAGTTACCCTGAAGGTGCACTTGAGAGGGTTCAACTTCATTTTTATACTTTCTAAGAATCTGAAAGGTCTGGTCCAGGGTGACTTACGTGTTCTTTTGCCTGGAGGCTTTTAACTAGCGTGTCATCTACGTAGACTTCCATAATTTTGCCAATGAGCTCAACAAACATCATATTGACCAGCCTCTAATATGTAGCTCCGATATTTTTCAATTCGAAGGGCATCACCTTATAGCAATACAACCCTCTATCTATGATGAATGATGTGGATTCCTCATCAAGTCGAAACATGGTATCTGGTTGTACCCTGAGTATGCATCCATAAAGCTCTGGAGCTCGTGTCCAGCAGTGGAGTCTACCAGTTGGTCTATCCTTGGGAGAAAGAAACTGTCCTTAGGACATGCCTCATTCATATTTGTGAAATCTACACATACCCTCCATTTCTCACTAGGTTTCTTCACGAGGATCGGGTTGGATATCCACTTTGGATAGATGGCTTTTCTGATGAAGTCGCTGCGGCTTAATTTGTCAATTTCTTCGTTTAGTGCTTCATATCGCTCTGAGTTGAGGGCTTGTCTTTTCTGTCGATGCGGGGCCCTGGAAGAATTGATGTTAAGGTGGTGGCAGCTGACCCTTGGGTCTATTCTCACCATGTCTTCATGTTTCTAGGCGAAGATTTCCAGGTTCCTTTTCAGAAAGTTTATTATTTCTTCTTTCATTTCGAGGGATAACACTTTCCCAATCCGCAAGACCTGAGTGGGGTTTTCAGGGATGGTGGGAAAAGTTTCTAATTCTTCCATTAGGGTTGCATTTGGTTCAGACTCAATGATTCGAGGATCCAACTCATCAAGAGGGTGCCCTTCTTCAGGGGCCTCTACCATGTCGACATCTTCCTCCTGTTCGGAGGTATGCCCTTGTTCAGGGGCGTCGAACATTTCTGTGTCCACGTCGAATTCATTGGAGGCCTCTGTTAGGATGATACTAACAGTGCGGGGTTCAGATTTTCATAGAGAGTTGATGTAACATGCCTTTGAGCCCATTTGATTCCCTCGAACTATAGCAATCTCATGCTCAGTTGGAAACTTCATACACAAGTAATGGATGGATGTGACTGCCCAAAGCTCTTTCAAGGCAGGTTGGCCCAAAACTCCATGGTAAGCTGATTTGTGGTCGAACACTAAGAACTCCATAAAGTCGTGGGCCACTACGGGGTTGACCCCATCTCGATAGGTAGAGTAATTTGTCCTCATGGGACGATGCTGTCGTCGATAAATCTAAATAGTGGGTCAGTCATGGGAATCAACCCATATTCAATCTGCATTTTATCGAAGGTGGACCCGAATAGTATATTCACCGAGCTGCCATTGTCAACGAGCATGCGTTTGAGCCCGTTTCGAGTCACTACGACTTTTACTACTAATGCATCACAATGTGGTTGGTGAACTCCTTGCGCATCTTCTTGAGAGAAAGTAATCGAGGCCATCTTGTTGGCCTCTTGGGTCTGATTAACAATGTAGGTAATCATTGGTGGATCCTCTGGGCGTTCCTGGTGTTGCCCCCAATGTGAGATACTCCAATGATTGTATCAATTTCCCTGATAACTTGGCCTCCAGATGGGGCCTGATCCCTATGCATGGACTCTCATCTGTTCCTGGATTCTCACCTCCGGGGCGATTGGTCTCTATATCGCCTCTCTTCCCTATTTGGGGAGGTAGACCTACGGGGATATTCTTCCCTCCGTAGGTTAATCCGATTCGAGGATCGAGGAGCATCTCTACATTCGCTGGTGTCGTGTCCGTAAAGTTGATGAAAGGTGCAGAACCTTGCCCCTTCCAGGGGCATGTTTGATCGTTTCCTCTTCTTTCAATTATTTGTTCCCTCGGATGGTCCTGCTTTACCACGAGCATTTTCATATGCTAGCACTGGCACTGCATTTAGAGTGGCTAAAGCTAATGCCTGCCCAGATGTGGAGGCTGCTGTATGACCTGCTTGGTTCCATTACTGGGTGACGAGGTGTGCTGCCAATCCTCGACCTACTTGTCGCTGAGGTGGAGGGGGTCCCTGCACTGCACGGTTTCAATGATCAATCATCTCTTCATTGACAATCTCCACTCTCATCATTTCTACCAGTTCATCATAGGTAGTGGGATTCTTGCTACGTACATCCCTCCAGAACAAAGTGTTCATATTGAGGCCAGCTTTCAAAGCTGAAAGGGCATCTCTGTCAGTGACTTGCTTGCAATATGTGATTTCATCAGTGAATCTGATGAGATAGCTTTTTAGTGTCTCATCAGGAGCTTGCCTCATATCTTGCAGGAGTTGCACTAGGGCCTCTCATTCCCTTCGTGAAATGTATTGGTTCAAAAATGCCTTCTACAAGTTTGGCCAGCTTCTGATGCTTAGGGGTGGTAACCTGCTGTACCACACTTCGGCAGCTCCGGTGAGGGTTAGATGGAAGGCCGGTGGCGGATTTAGTATGTGGCCAACTAGGGCAGCCGCCCTAGCTGGATTCACCAGTAGGAATTTTTTTTGTTGGTAATAGATAAAAATTTTAGGTTATATAATTGGTAGTTCATTTTATTTTCAAACATCCCTCTTGCTTAGTTGGTTAGAGCTTCCTTTTATATATTGTAAGTCATAGGTTCGATTCCTTCGCCTCCATTTCATTGTGTAAAATTTTTATTTCTACAATATTTATCAAAATTAATTCCCTAAGGAAAGGATTCGAACTTATAACTTTTAGAGTTAGGATGATTGGAAGCTTAACCATCATGGTAATGGTTGAATTTTAATTCTAAATTTAACAAAATAATATATGTTAAGACTTCACAAAAGGGTTTTTTTTTATGCTTTAATAATCTATAAGATATGACTTATGAGTATTGAGTTTTAGTTTATATGTTATTTGAGAATTTGTTTACTGTGAATTGTGATATTAAAAATTAATTTGATTATTGTGAAATGTGAATATGTGATTCATGAAAATTGAAAATGAGAAATTGGGAATTTATAATTTGTGATGAATTGGTGTTGAGAATTGAAAATTGAAACTTTAATTATATTTTAAAATTAATTTTAATTACGTTTAATATTTGATTAACGTTCAATTCTCAAACTAATTATGGAATGATTCTTTCAATTGAATTTTAATCTAGTTCTTGTAGTGGTGTATCTAATCTCTCAACTACTTTTAGTCAAGCAAACGATTTGTTAAGCATTGATAACACAAAGAAGTCTTATGTATCATGTAAATTATATTATTTCGGATTGTATGAAAATATAATAAGATATAAATATACGATTTTTACGTTTTAGTATATTTACATATAGATCGAAGAATTTTTAATATTATTTAATTTAATATTATTAAAAGATATCGCTATAAGGCCATTAACTATCGACATTCAACAGCCAACGATTAATGGCCGCTCTAGCTGAGTCGAAGTCCTGGATTCGCCAAAGGCCCTACATTTTAGTGCCGGTGAGGCCCCTATGAGACTCATCTGCGTCATGTACTTAGTCAAGTGTTTCTGTGGGTTTCCCTTGCCTTAATACTTTGGGATTTTAGGGGGCATGAAGTTTGCAGGCATCGGAAAGCTTCGAATTTCCCTGAAGAAGGGGAGGTTGTCATCATCATCATCCTCCTCCTCTGATGCATTTTGGGGGGGGAGGGGTGGAGGTATCTCTTCTCGACTATCCCAATCCGTCAGGTTTTTCCTCTCCTGCCTATTTCTAGGCGGAGGGGTACTTGTTCCTACTCTTCTGAACTGATCTCTGCACGGAGCAAACCCTATTGCTAGGGTTCTGCCCTATTCTGTCGAAGACACTGACAGACCTTTGAGGTTCGTATTCTAGTGGAAAGTTCTCTCCTAGTCGTGGTTCTACTGGTTGGCTCCCCTGTGCGTATGATGTGACATCCACACCCACTTCTCCTTCAAGGGGTGTTCCCAGCGCTGGCTCGAATAGCCTCGGCCATGAGACGCAGGAATTTCTTGAGCTGGGTAAGATCCTTGAGGCATCTGGAAGCCTGACCTCGGGCATGCATGAAGAATTCACGCATCGCCACATTCTGAGCTACAATGTCCCTCATTCCAGTAGCTATTTGAGCCATTCCTTCACTGAGCGCTCCTGTCTTGTTGCCTCGGCGACATCGGTGATGGGGTCCCCGATGCATGACATTGGTCCTGATTACCTCTTCTTTAGAGGCATCCCTGTGCCCTTCAAAATTTGCATCTTCATTACTATAACTCATCTTATCTACTTTTCGAGGGTGTTAAGAACTTTGATTGTAGGTTGACTTTGTTCTTTTTCAAGAGCGTGCCCTTTTTAGGGTAAGTCAATGGTTTGCCTGTGGCTTTTTCTGTGAACAATGCAGAACTTTTGGAAAGGGAAGTTTTTCATAGACGATGCCAATCTGTTGACCTCGAGAATTGGACCTTCCACGTGGCCAACAGATAGCTAATCTACGTAATCCTCCCTGCGCACAACAACACACGGTCAGAAGCACATGGTCGAAACCAGTGGTGGTGGTGTCAGCCGCATACACTCCGACGGTCAAGTCGGCGTTAGGTGATCAGAACAGTGCTCATGTTGTGCAATAGAGTGGGGAAGACAATATATATTTCTTAGTATGGAGAGCTAAATTGTGTGTGTTTCCTTACTTTTGTCCTTGTAAAATTGATTCGAGAAATAATTCGAGAATATAAGGGGTCTGTTTAGCAGTGATTATGAAAATTGATTTTTCAACCGTTAGAGAGATAATTGGGTCCTACCCATGAGTGAAGAAGTAAAAAATGACGATTGAAATAGTGAAATAACAGTAAAAAAATTAATTTTTTGGGGTGAAAATTTGCTACCAAATGAGGGCAAAATGTTAAATAAAGATTCATGTAGATGACTCAATAGTTGACAAGATTTCCAAATTCTGAACCTTTTACCAAGAGAATGAAGAATTGTCAAGTGAAGAGGACAAATACAAAAGTCAGATCCATATTTTTCTTATCATAATTCATTCTGTAGATTCTGGCATGTAAAGCAACCTTGATAACATTACCCAAAAACTAATAAATTCGTCCTTGATGCAAGCCACTAGTCAGTTCTATACCCACAACCCGTTGAACATGAAAAGTTATGGATTTACGTGTAATATTATTTTGTTGAAAAACGTATAATTAAAATAGAGTCAAATCACTATTAAAGAATATATTTTTATGCAAAAAATGGGGTTCAAACAAAAACAAAAACATAACAATCTAAGAGAATATATTGCTTAAATTTTTACTTTCAAATCTACATGAATATATATGTTAAAGAGTAATACTATTCACAATGGCACTATCGATAATCATTCTACGTATCGCATATGTGATAATTTATTATTCAATGTCACTCAATTTCATATGTCATATTTATATAATGCAATATATCATAGGCACTCAAATTCATAGGTTAGAACAAAGTCGATGTATGATTTGATTTTTGAAATTTTTCTGTACAAATCTATTAATTTTGAAATATTATTATGAAAGTATTATAGTTATTAAGAGGTTGTTTAGTGGAGATTAAAATTAAATTTTTAGTAGACTTTGATAGAAGTTTTTGAAATTTGTGATCGAAAAGTTGTGTGACCCACGAAAATTATAGTTAATATTGGTTGTTTGATTTTGACTTAATTAAAATCTGAGCCAAACAAAGACTAAAATTTCCCTATAATTTAATGGGAAATATAGTGCTGAATCCCATTTTCATCCTAGAGATATTTTGTTATAATAATAAATATTTTTTGGTACTAATTTAAAATGTTACACAACTGACTTTTAATTACTTAATTTATTAAATATAATTTTTAAAATTATCTTTTCTTTACCAATAAACTTTACTCTTTGAAAAAATAACTTTTCAAAATAATTATTTAATTAAACTTGTCCATGTAGAAACATAACATTCTATATACGTATTAAAATTTATCTGAGGCGGACATTATAAACTAAAAAATTAGAAGTAAAAAAAAAAAAGGTTAAAGAATAATATTCTCAACAATTTATTGAGAAAATGAAATTGTAGTCGAGAAAATCATATGAAAGTATATAAATATTTGGCCTCAACTAGTTGTTAAGATATCGCACATTTAGCCCCTATCAGAGAGTGATTTTTTTTTTTTTAACAATTTTTTTATCGTTGATGAGTTCATTAATGTCATTATTGCTACAATTATTGTCTGTCTTAGAAATAAATTATCAGAAATGTCCGTCTTTTGAGAAGAATGAATTAAAATATGGAAGGGGCACATACGCTATCCTACTTTATCGAGTTAATAACTACGGCTAGTATGAGATTGAAATATACCATGACCCCGTTTGGTAACCATTTTTTTTTCAAAATGCATTTTTCTCTCTCTTCTTTTCAATCACAAAACTTCATTAAAATAATATTACACGTAAATAAAAAAAATTCCTTATTTTTCAACCACACATTTCCCATCAATTTAGTATTCCAAAATGCATTTTTACATAAAAATAGCTCCCAAACACCCTCTATATAAATATAAAGGTAAAAAAAAAAGCTACAAATTGGATAAAAAGTTCTCCCACACAAGGGCTTAATTTTAAATTGTTGCTCAATATCAATAAATATTGATTTTATTCTTTTGCATCGTTTCAATTACTATCTCGGCTTTATGAATCACAACCACTCGATTAGACATGTAATTGAAGCTATAATTATTAATCAATTCAATTTCGAGTCGTTCTAAATACTGAAAATGAAATTATCATTTTCAGAAAACCATACATGAAAATCTACTCACAACTTCCATCAAATGGAAGAACCAGAGAAGACATAATAATTACATACATTCTTCTGATAAAACTCTCTCTCTCTCGTGTGATTTTGATAAAGCTTATCTCGATCGAGTTAAGAATCTAACTCAGGCATAGAAATTGTTTGAACTTTGTCAAACACGACACAAGATCCAGCACCAGAATCACTTTTTGGTGATGCTTTTTTTTGAGTTTCGAGTCTCTTCATCTTCTTCTCTTTATGAAGTTTCCTCAATACGTAAACTTGAGCAATATCAGCATTAGGACTCAACATGATTGAATAACCAAACTAGCTTTTCTAATGCAAAAATTATATGAATTTTCTGATTTTATATGATAGAACGTATAAATCGGTAAATAAATGAATAAAGAAACACCATGAATGGGAGATATATATAGACATTTGGTGAACTTTATTCGGACGTAATGCATGACTTGCTTAACAAGAAAAGTTAGTTTATTTCTCATTCTCAAGTATAATTTTTTTTTTATTCTAGATGCTTCCTTGAGATTCAAGAGTTTACTAATCAAATTTCTCTTAACAATAAGTTTTTTATTTCTTTTTTTTTCTCTTAAAAATAATTAACCACAGTTGCAGAGATATTATAACATAATTCGTAATGGGGTGTTACACTTGAATCCAGCGTGGAATAATTAAGGATACATCTTTACCATTTTACTTGTTCTGTCACATAACATTGATCGAAGATCTTTACATTTTTGCTACAAGTTTAAATTTTTACAATTAGTATGCTCCGTTTTGGACAAATTCTTTGATATATCATCCACGCAAATAGCTCAACTTTTTCATGCATTCTTTTCCCCCACATTGAATAGAAATGAGAGGGGCGAGGAAAATGGAGCATTTAACTATTAAAAAGAAATCTACAAAATAATAGAGTGCCTAACACTTTCCTCTTCCAAAATTAAATAGTATTGTAAAGGCAGGATCACACGATATTTGGTTGAAGAAACTATACATTTGAGGCGAGGCTAGTAACCTAGTTTAATCTTGAGTGTCGAAGCAATCAAGCTTAGGAGAGCCTTCACTTGTTGACTGTAAACTTGTGATAGTGAGATCAATCCAAACTATGAGAGGGTAAGGACTACAGCTATGTAAATTCCTAATCTTAAAACACAACCCCGGGATAATTGAGTGAAAAGAATACGTTTTGGGGGTTGTGTATCTCTCAAGCGAGTAAGGATACATTCGACCACTTGGGGTCGGGACTCAAATTCATCATGAACCTAATATGTTAGTATGAATTCACATACACTCGTCAAATATGCATTTAACAGGTAAAGGTTGATGTCATTTTTGAACTGATAAATTTTCATAAAGTCAAATACTTAGTCCAATCTTCAGCCACAACAGGGTATTAAGCCATGTTTGTACAGAATTAAGTCATTATCTTGTTTGAGGACAAACAATAGTTCAAGTTTGGGGGGTTTGATAAGTTTGTTTTTGCACACTTATTTAGGTCACAAACATGACTTAATAACAAGTAAAATGATTGAATTGTGACTTAATCTCTTTACATTTGTGAATTGTAGAGAACACTAATGAACATGGTGAAATTCAGGAGAAAGACGCGAAAGGACTAAAATGACGCAAAGTGAAAGTTCAGGGACCAAGGTGCAATTATCCAAAAGTTGACCCAATGAACAAATCAAGAAATTGATTAAGACAAATGCCAATTGATGATATCTTGGAATGATGAAATGGAAAGAATGAAGAAAAGATGTCAAAAAGTGAAAGATTCAAGTAGAAAGACCAAAATGGAATTTTTACATAGTTGGTAGCACTATGCGATTCCCTCTATGCGGCCGCATAGAGGCAAATCGAGAATAATTTCTCAGTAAATGTTTACTCCATGCGACTGCATAGAGATGCTCTATGCGGTCGCATAGAGTAATTCGAGGCCAAATTCGCACTCCTTATTTCGTCGAAACTCTTATGGAAACAAGATTTTTAGGGTCCTATATAAACAAAAACTCGACCAGAATGAGGGCGATGCCATTTTTACAAGAAAAAGGGAGATTTTGAAGGAGAAAATGAAGAGAGAACAAGAGGAAAATATCGCGCTAATTGAAGAATTGATTGAAATTTGATTCGGGTGATGACGTTTCTTCAACCTTTTTTGTATTTTCTTCTTTTTAGCATGTTAGGCTAGATTTTTCATTGTTAGGAGATCAATGAACCTTGTAATACCACGTTTGATTTTTGATTTGGAGATTTGACATATTTAAACACATGTTCCGGAATTGAATGATTTAAATGTTTTTATTTCCATATTATTATTGTGCACGTAATTATATGATTTTGGTGGCCTGTTTTATGCATTCGAAAGAAGGAAAATAGGCTTGACATAGTATAAAATCATCATAGGTCCGATAGGGGATAGAAATATACCTTTATAACTTGTGTAAATTATTGAATATTCGTGAAATCATAATGCATTCTTGTATATTGGTATTCGTCATAGAAATATAGTCGAATCACATATTGGGGTAGGTTTAGCATTGCTCGAGAGAGAATGCTAAATTAAAATAGGAATATTGATTCATCAATTGTGGGAATGTGTGTCAAATTTGCATAATTAAAAGTTGAACGGGTGTTGCTTGGGGATTCGTGATCCTAGTGCGTTAGTAAATTCATTAATTTCATAAATTCTCGTAGATTGCGTCCAGATCATTTTGCAATGTGGATTCTCACTAGCTATCCCGAATGTGGATTGTTCTATTGGCGTTGACCTTATTGCACAAAATTTGCATGTTCGACCCCCTGTGTGAGAATTGGACAATTGACAGTATTGTGGTCTACTCCACATTCTTCACAGATTGGCTTATTGACTTGTTTTGCAGTGGTGGTCTGTGAAATGCTCTCAACCTTATGGAACAAGGAGTCTATCTTCGCGGATAATGCTGAGTAAGTATCTACTTCATAAATCTCCGGCGTTCTCTTTTAAACCACTTGATCTGTAGATCACATGGCTAAAGTTATAGCCATTCTCTCAAACAGTTCCCATTCTCCGTCAATTGTTCTTGTAGAGATAGACCCATTGGATGATGAGTCCACCATGCTCTTGAAGGATGGAAGTAATCGAGTCTAGAAAAATCGGATTTGTGTCTTTTTATCGAAGCCATGCTGAAGACATTTCCTTAACATATTTTTGAAATGATTCCATGCCTCCATTCTGAGCTCATCCAACTCATTAAGTTGTAATAGACGTCTTTCACCCGCAACCTTGAAGCCCAAATTCAATTTCTTCATTGCCCAATAAGCATGGTGTTCTATCTCAAGAGGTAAGTGGCATGCCTTCTCAAAAATCAGTCGATATGGTATCATTCCTATAGGAGTCTTGAATGTAGTCCTATAGGCCCACAGGGCGTCGTCCAGCTTCTTAGACCAATCTTTTCGTGAAGAGCTTACTGTGACTTCAAGTATTCGCTTTAATTGCCTATTGGACACTTCAACATGTCCGCTAGTTTGAGGATGATATGCAATGGCTACACGATGTTTAATGCCATATTTAGTCAACAACTGTTCAAATTGGCGATTGCAGAAATGTTTGCCCCTGTTATTGATTATAGCTCTCGGTATGCCAAGGCGAGTGAAAATATTTTTCTTTAGAAAATCAATCACCACCTTCCCATCGTTGGTAGGCAATGCAACGACTTCTACCCACTTCAATACATAATCCACAGCTGCCAATATATACTTATTAGAGAATGATGGGGGAAATGGCCCCATGAAGTTGATCCCCTAGACGTCAAATAGTTCCACCTTCAGGATACTGTTCAAAGGTATTTCGTTTCTCCTGGATATATTACTGGTGCGTTGACATCGGTCACACCTTTTCACGAATTCAAAAGCATCCTTAAACAGCGTAGACCAATAAAAACCTGATTGAAGAATCTTCGCCACTATTTTTAAAGTACCAAAATGCCTTGCGTATATAGATGAATGACAATGTTCTAGTATCAAGGACACTTCTTCCTCAGGTACGCAACGACGAACGATTTGATCAGCTCCCTGCCTGTATAGAATGAGATCCTTCCAAAAATAATACTTCAATTCAGCGAAAAATTTCTTCTTCTGGTGACTTGAGTAATCTGGCAGAATGATAGAACTGACTAAGTAGTTAACTATGTCAGCATACCACACCGAAAATCTTTTCATCTGGGAAGACTTCGTTGATTTCCACGGTCTCTGTCTGCTCTGTGGTCTTGAGTCGAGACAAGTGGTCTGCCACCACATTTTCACTGTCCTTTTTATCCCTGATTTTCAGATCAAACTCTTGAAGCAACATTATTCAACGAATGAGATATGGCTTGGCATCCTTCTTTTCCATTAAGTACTTGATGGAAGCGTGATCTATGTAAATAGAGAGGGGTCACCGACAGTTGTGGTCAGATGATGCATTGAAATCATTTTGGTTATCAGTGGAATAGGTGGCCTTGTCAGGGATGGGGATGATGGCAGAAGAGAGGATGACCCCATTGGGAGTGAGAGTGGTGGCAAAGGAGGAAGGAACAACGGGGCAAAAGAAGATGTGAGCCTAGAGAAGGTGATGGTCCCAGGACGGAAGAGGTGGCGATCATCGGGTTATAGAAGATGGTGGTCGTCGAGGCATAGGAGGTGGTAAGCTTGGAAGAGGTAGTGATCCTCGAGGCGGAGAAGTAGAGAACTTCCACCGTGGCTAAGGCTAAAAAGCGTGCTATTGACGTGGTCAACAAGAGGTCGAGAGTGCTATCACGGTACATCATCTCTCCCTTCACGGTTGAGACAAAGAAAAGGAGTTTTATCAATGGGACTTATCTCAATCTGTTCCGAGAGGTCGACCATGCTAAATGGAAAGCATTCAAGACTAAGTGGTGAAAAATTTTGCCTAGGTAAGTATTGTATGATTTTAGTAGACCATGATAACTCATATATGCTTGATTTAACATTTTCTCTATTTTTTTCAGAGTGAGCCACATGATAGCCTGAAGGACAATATCTGATGCATATAAGTGGTTCCACAATATCATCACTTAGGGGTTTGGCTCGTCGACGATGTAAGTGAAATGATATTGTTATTTTTTTATACATTATATTTGATTTATTAAATGAAATAATCCCCCACTTTTTTTGTTTTTCTTGATGCAGCACATCGACATGACCATGGACTTATTGCGCGATCGAGCTAAGAGATATCCATGATCGTTCTACATTCCTGGTTGAATAATATTCAACACCGAGTTCTTTTGTGCCATTACATTGAGTATCAGTCGCTCCAACTTATGGATAATGAGTACATGCTTCCCACGTATATGCTCTAGTGGGTTATTGGGTTGTTACCGAGTATTGGGAGAAGCCATGGGAGGGTTGTACACATATGTACATTCCAATAATCGTGAATCATCATTGCATTGCTTTGGAGATCGTACTCACTGACTCGATGATATATGTGTATAACCCCGATCATTCATATCTGACACACGGCAGCTCGAGTTGAACTTGGAGCCAATGATTGTAATTGTTCCTCTAATGGCTAGATAGACGGGTTTGACTGTATAGGACAAACTAGTCATTGTGCAGGACACGATGACGATGAGACAATCCATTCGTAAGTGGTTGTAAATTTTTTTTAAAATTTTAAAATTGATTTTTACGTAATTGGAACCAAACTAACACATTATTATTCATTTGCAGGGACGACTGTGGCATTTCACAATCAAGTACATTGAATTTTTTTTTTCACAAACATTACTTTGCACCTGCTGCACTTATGCGGTTGAGAAAATTTTTCGGTAGATGGTATGCTAGACGTACTTGGACGTCCAACACCACACGGTTCAATGAGAGGTGACAACAATGTATTTAGTGGGCGAATATGTTTAGGAACTTCCTACTCGGCTTCGTTTAGTAGATGAAATATAGTCTTAGCATACGCAGTTCTCCAATATTCAACAGTCTAATAAGGAGAGCACAATGTTCTCGCTACAAATCCTCGATACACAGCCACCGTGACTGTGTACTCACATGAAAAGCTCTCTAACTGAAACGGTTTACAAGTACATATGTTATCAGTCAAGTCCACTATGTATGTCGTATTATGTGCACATTCCAAAGAGAAGTGCGACTCGTCCAATGGTTCGACATTCAACTTTCTCGCAAAAATTCAGCGATACCATTTATTGCTGACGGTCCCCGATCGGTTACAAATGTAAGGTCCTCGACTTACTTGATTACTTCCCTAAGCTTTATGTAGAACCAACGCAAGAGAGACCATTCTCGCTATCGGCTATGCTAAATGCAAGAGGGTAAATTTGGATATTGGCATCTTGACATGTAGCAATAATAAACTTGCCTTGATATCTATATTTTAGAGTTGTAATTAGAGGTCGCATAGCATTCGAAATCCCCGAATGCATTGTTCAAGAGTCATGAAGAAGAATTTGAAGTAATTCTTGCCCTTCGTCTCAATAACAAATGTCGAGCCAGGTTTAGTTTTCTCCATTTTATGGCAATACTGCCAATTTAGCATAACTTTTCTCTGTCGACCTATTAAATTTTCCAATGTGCATTCTTTGGCCTTCCAAGCCTTCTGGTAGCTCATGACTACTTCGTACTCTCGACGAATGTCATTAATTATGTCCGATGGTCTATAGATCATTCGTGGATCTTGATACTTGTGCATTATCTATCGACCAATAAACCAAGCTCAGGCTTGCCTGTGATCATTCCGACAAACTCCTACTTCACAAGTACGTTCCTATGTATATTTGCGACCCACAAAGCACTCATTCGTGTTCATCTTCGTCGCTCGCAAACGCCAACTATAACTATTATATCGACCAATAAACCAAGCTCAGGCTTGCCTGTGATCATTCCGACAAACTCCTACTTCACAAGTACGTTCCTATGTATATTTGCGACCCACAAAGCACTCATTCGTGTTCATCTTCGTCGCTCGCAAACGCCAACTATAACTGTTGTCTATGCTGCCAATCGTCAACAATGACTTGTTCGATTTTTTCACTTTGAACTCAAAGTTGTATTTTAGTGCAATTAGGTGCACAATTTCCTGTAAATCTTTCTTCCTTTCAAATAGTTGCTCGACATAAAAATCATCATTATCGGAAACCACAAGCAAGGAGTTAGAGGACAGTCCACTCGATCTAGCCCTTGAGGTCCCACCCTACTCATGACTCTGCCGGGACAAAGCAGTCAATCCTCATTTGTAAAAGTATTTACATTTTCATTCTTGTTGCCATGAACAACGAAGGGAAATTTGTGTGCAACTATTTCTGGAAAAACCACATCATTTTCACGAGTTATTTCCACCGTATCCCAAAAGTCATTAGCATTGTGATCCCCTCCATCCGCATCTGCTTGTTCACCTTCGACGACATCCCTCCTTACTAAAGTCACGCAAAGAAGAGTCGTGTGTATATTGTTCAATTCAAACAGATAATTCTCTTCAGCATCAGAAAAAAATCGTTATAGTGGAATCAAAACGGATGCATGCTCGCTGAATTTAAATATCAGTTCCATGTCGTACTGAGAGGGATCAACATTTAGCTTGTTTTGTATATTATTATAGAGTTATTCATATAATGTACCTGATGTTATGGAAATTGTGACACCACCACGTCTACCAATCGTCAATTTTCATATCCATTGATCTCTTTCGTCCAATTTGAAGTCACCAAAGTAATATACTGGATTACAACCTGCATGATGAAACAAAATTTTTAATTACAAGAAAAATATCAACGGCAATAAAAATAGCAAAAAAAAAAGTCGGACAGCTGACTTTTCATATGTTAACAGTCGAAGCCAAAAATAGCTGAATAGCCAACTTTTAATGCTCAACATTCGTCCGGCTGCATTTTCGTATATGTAGATGATATTTTTCTCAAATGCTTAAAAAATTACATAAAAAATTTATCTACATTAACTTTATATGTCAAAATAAAATTTATCGATTAAAACATACAATAATTTAACAAAAACAAAATTAAATTTGATTATTTATACTTATCATTCTAGCGAGATTAATATCAACAAAATTTTCGGCTTCCATGGTCAATAAATTTTTCAGTTTTTATGGTTCAAGCAGATGAAAGATGAGATTATTTTTATCTGTATTGGATTAAACAAATAACAAAAGTTAGCTGATTTTGATGTTTGAAGTGGGAAGTATTAGAATTTTAATTGTTAACTAAGAGGATAATAATTTCGTTTAAACAAAACCATTTTTGTAATTTATAATGTATTTAAGGGTATTTTTTTTCCTTTTACCACTCAATAGGCCATTGTGATAATATTACTTTGTTAACAAGTCAAAGTGAAATTTCAATGGATTGACCATGCCATTTTAAAAAGTACTCCCAATTTGGAAGATAGGGGAATAACATTACAAGAGAAGATGGCTGAAGTGAAGCAAAATCAAAGTTTAATGACTAGAGTGTAAATACTAAAAAGTTGTGTCAAACCTTACGATGATGATTTGAGAGGGTTAAGGGTCAATCAGATGAGGAAAAAGTCAAAGTGACGAAATATAGTCGAAGTTCATGTTTTCAGACTCTGTTTGATACCTATTTTTTTGCAAAGCAAATTTTATCTCTCAACCATTTGTAGCCATTTGAGTTAACTTTTCAACGTACCTTGAATTACTTCAATTGGATATCGAAAAAAAAGATATGACCAAAATACTAAAAACTGTCTAACGAAAAGGAAATTGAACTATTCAGTGGCATCCTACCATGCATGGACAAACTTGGAGTTCAACAAGTGAATTATGCAATCGCATCCCAATTTACTATACAACCCGTATAGTATAAGATTTCAACTGAATCTTGATTTTCCTCATACAATCGAAACTCAACTTGGTAAGGGTTTGGACGATATTTTTGACCTAGATTTGAGCCATATAAATACATAATGCCCCCATACACTTAGAATAGCCTATTTTATACAACAAATAACTGAAGAACTTGAGAAAATTATATTGTAAAAGAGGGCATATTCATCTTTGAGGGAGATTTCAGTCAAGAAATTGCAAGAAGATTGTCAAGGAGACTTCATACTAGGAAATTTACACAAAATTTAGAAAGGAAAACTCAATAGTTATGAAGAATCCATCGTTTCTCTTCAACTATTCAAATTCCGAGTGATGTTTATTAAACTTTTAACGATTCTTGTAAGTGCAATATGCTTGGCTATATATTTATACTGCTAGGATGAGACAAACTATTGTTATTGGATTTTTGGTATTAATTAGTGATTTTGATGTTTAGTAGTTTTTTGGATCTTTATTATTATTTTCATCAACTTCTCAAGTAATTAGCTGCTAACTGAGATGATTTATTGGAGTCTATTGTTATCGAGAGAGATAATGGATTTTTAGCTAAAAATAATAAACATTGTAAGGTTCGTAAGAGGATATAGATAGATCTTTATGCTTCACATGGTTTTCATAAGTATTCTAGATCGTTTAATACATTTATCATGCTCGTATCTTTTATCGAAAGATAGAAAGGTCACATGAGGAGAATAGATTTGATGACTATTGAGAGATGTTTTCAATTAAATTAGAAATATTGACTAACAAGAATGACTACAAACTGTTACCTTAGTTTGTTATGCTAAAATTAGATTAGCAAGGAGGATTCGACATTTTAGTAATACTTTCACAGATTTGAAAATCAGTTTAATCGCTTTCTAGTTCAAATGAAAACTTAGGTATTAATATATGAAACTCAAAAATTGTTGCAATTCGATTAAGGTTGTTATTAATTTGAACTCAATCAAATACTTAGTCCTCGTGAATTCGACACTCTACGCACTACTATATTACTTGTTCATTATCCTGTCCACTTCCAGGTTTTCAAAGGGTCAAGTTTTTGATGCCGTTGCTGGGGACTATTGTTTTTAACAAGTTTTAGTTAATTTTAACTTTAATCTGAATTATACTTTTTTCTTTAGTTTAGTTTATTATATTAGAAAAACGTTACTGTATTTCTTGCTTCCTTTTTCAGGACTTTGTATGCGAAGTTCAAAAAATGGTAACTTGCTCAATTTGACCAAGAGATTGAATAAACATTCAACGTTCAAAGAAGACAATAGTTGGAAACACACCAAAAACAACAAGAGGAAGACATAGCAAACGAAAATCCGAAACAAATAGCAATCGATTCTAATTAAGGAGTGGCACAACCAAATGTACCGTGGCTAATCAAAACGCAAGACTTATGGGAGAGCATATGGTTCCACCAATCATGGAAAGTCAATCCAGTAATGTATATTTGATGTTTGCTCAAGCAAACTTCAACTTGAGAACAGATGTTATCAACATGTTCTATGATGCGCTACAATTTCTTGAAAGAGCAACGAAGAATTCCAACGCTCATATATCAAGATTTTTTACATGTGTGCAATAATTGAGTATCTGGGGGTTTCAAGTAAAGTAATAAGACTGAGGCTCTTTCCATACACAATGAGGACTCAGCAAGAGAGTGGTTAGACACTTGTTCACCATAGAACATCACAACGTGGAATCAATTAAGTGAAAAATTCTTTAGCGATTGAAAAAGATTGCAAAGCTAAGGAATGAGATTGCTACTTTCTAGCAACTAGACTCAGAATGCTATTCAGAGCCTTGAGAAAACATATAAAGTTTTACTACGTCAATACCCACAACACGGATTGTAAATGTGGCTTCAGGTGCAATACATCTACATTAGTGTGAATTCGATTAGCAAAGCTAATGTAGACTCTGCATGCGATGATTCTATCATAAAAAGAACCACGGATCAAGTTTACCAAATCATAGAGGATTTAACATTCATTAGTATGCTTTAGCCTACTGAAAGGATGAGCGGAAAGAAAGCCACTGGGGTGTTCAAGGTTGATTCTTTGACTGCATTTTCAGCATTGTTGGCATCATTAGCACATAAATTAGATCAGATGAATGCAACCCAGAAAATAGGACTAAAATGTAAACATCGCAGAGGGGGGCACGAGAGTGTTGATTGTAATGTAAGATCTCCTTTTGTTCAGACGATGGAGGATGTGAACTACACTTAGAATTTTCAAAGGCTACAACACAATTTGAATCCTAACACCTATTAACTAGTTTGGAAAAATCACCCAGGCTTTCAGCGGAGTAATAATTAGGGAGCTTAGATCGCACCACAGCAGACCGCAGCACCTGGATTTCAGCAGAATGATAAAAAGTCTTCACTGGAAGATCTTGTGACTAAATTAGCAGAAATATCCACTCAACAAATACAAAGAACAATAAAACCTTGCAAGTTCAAGGATTTGCCATCAAGAATTTGGAAAATCAGATGGGGTAAATAGTGAAAGCACTTTTAGAGAGACTACCGGAAGCATTGCATAGTGATACAAAGACAAATCCCAAGCAGTAGGTAATGGCCCTGAAGGTTTTGAAGAAAGAGTAAATTGAGGCAATAACTACTCATAGTGAAGTTCAACTACCAGAGATTAATGTAAAGAGACCAATTACTAAAAAAGAAAAGGTACATATAACGGTTGAGGAGTAATTGGAGGAATTTGACCAAAACAAAGAAGTGGGGATAGAAAGACCATCAGAGGAACTAAAGGTTAGGGAAATCACTCATATTGAAGAATTAGTGTTACCAATACCTATTTCACAAAGACTATCAAAGAGAAAGCTCAATTATCAATTCGAAAAATTCCGGGATATGCTGATAAGGCTTCACATCAACATCTCATTTATTGATGCAATTCGATAAATCTGAATGTACGTAAAGCTCCTAAAGGATGTGAATCTAAGAAAAGAAAGCTTCCAGGCTAAGAAGAAATGGCATGGACTGAGGATACCAGTGCAAGGCTGCAAAATAAATTACCACCAAAACTCAAAGACTCAGGGAGTTTTACTTTACATATATCACTAGGTAAAGGATTTTATTTTAATGCTTTATTTGATATAGGTGCAAGTGTAAACTTAATGCCTTTGTCTACTTTCAGGAAACTAGGGTTTGGAGAAGTTAAATGATCGAAAGTAACGGTATTTTATACGAACTTCCTTTTTATAGACCTCGAAGACGACCAAGATATGCTAATAATCTTAGGTCGAATTTTTTAGCAACAAGTTGAACCTTGATTGGCATGGTAAATGGTGAGCTAATTGTGAGGGTGGAGGACGTACATGAGATCTTTAAACTACATAATCCACCAAAGCAACCATTAATACTAGAGGATGTCAAATATGTTATTGAAGAAGTGCAATAAGGCTCGAAGAAGACAGAGCTTTAACATTTAGGATGCCTTAGACGAAAGGAGAACGGAGAGTTCATGTAACTTCCCAACCTGCATGGATCGAAATGTCACTTGAATGATTGTACCGTAGTCTAGACTTAATATTAATATAACAATCCAATTTTATTAACTATACTCTCTCTCTCTTTTTGTGGAATACATAATGATTTGCTATAAAATTTACTTAAGTATTATATATTTATATAGTTTATTCCAAAAACACAACATAATTTAATATTTAAAGGAAACAAATTCAAAAAGATCTTTGAAGTGATTTTCAGGCATGCACCATTGACGTTAACATTTTAGGCAGAAAATATAAACATGCTGTTACTTTTCTTTCTCAAATGGAAAATGATTACATATGTATCAATCTTGAAACTTCACAAGATTTTAAGGGAAGGTAGCAAACTTCTTTTATTATGACATATTCAAAAATCTGCTTCCATTGACAACATATAAGATGTTAAAATATTTTTCAAAACCTCGCTAACAATAACTAAAACAATTTTTTTTTTTTTAATCTCGTATGGCAAGTGCCAAAATAAGTTCATTTGCATAGCTATTGACTCTAAAACTTCATGAAATTTTAATGTAAAGTAGGAAACTTCTTATGATAAGATATATCCAAAAACTACCGTCAACAACATATGTTACTAATATATATATATATATTTTTTTTTTCAAAACCTCGTAGAGACTCGATTGGAAGATAAATCATTACAGTTCACTTAAAATGACACATAAAATTCCACTAACGTTGAAACAACATGATTTCAACTTTAATCAGTAGCTGATCCGTGGGACTACCAAAATCCATTAGTTTCATCCAAAAATTCCAAGTAGCGATTAAGTTGTTAATTTTTGAATCCAACGGTAGAAGCTGAAAACAGGACTATCCAGTGCACTTTCCTTTAAGTGACATATAAAATTCTACCGACATTGTATTAACATGATTTTAAGTTTATTCACTAGCTAACATATGAGGCTACCAAATGCCACTAGTTTTATCTAAAAATTCCAAGTATCAATTGAGTTACGAATTTTTAAATTCAAGGCAGAAGATGAAATTTTAAAGAAACAACAACGTTAAATCGATAACACTTTTTTTTTTTTTTTTTGTAACGGTGATTTTTAAGTTAATTTCTAGAACACATATCTACTTTTAAACATAGCTTATTTATAAATAAATATTTGTAGAATAGTTCCACATACAACGTCCATAGAAATCAATTTCAAAGAAAACGTAAATATTTTATAATCGAATTAAAGACATTAAATCACTGGGTTGTCCATGGCACGTTGCATTTTCATCTGCCATCATCCACGCCCCAAGAAAATCAAATCAACCTGTATAAAGGAAATTAACCTATGAGTTTGAAAACTCAATAGATATTGTCGATGAATTTCATTATCAAATTAGATAATTTGAACTATAGATTCGTATCGTCGCAAGTAGATGGATTTTCACAATATTTGATTTCTATACCGTTACAATAACACGCAGAGCTTGAGAATAATCATTCAAACTATAGTAGTGTCGAAGCACCGTACCCGAAGGTACCATTTCATTCAAACTTTTAATGAAAAATCATAATTTGAAAACGAAATAATACTTGTACCTCTACTACCTTAATTTGAAACTTTGAAATGGATGAAATTGGATGGTGAATGTTGTTTTCCGACGGCACTCAAAACTTTAAGAAATTTGCTCATCTCATATGATTTTCTCTCTTTTGAAATTCTTCGTCCTTGATCAAAGTGTGTACCCTTTTTTTGTGAAAAATATATATATAGGAAATGGAATAAGAATAATTTGGAGAAAATGAAAAGTCGAACTCTATTTTGCCTAAAAAATGGTGGCATCACTATAGCAATTAAAGGATTTGTTTTAATAGGGAAAATAAGGGTTTAATCATGAGTAGAAACTGTTGGCACCACTCCAATTAAAGTAAATTTAAAATTGGTTAAATGGGTTAATTGTAGGTTACTTTTGTAGTTTCAGGTACACTTAAAACCTTTAATGTGTGTGTGGGGAATTAAATGGTAGGTTTCATTCCAAGAATATAAATAAACTGAAGGAAATGGATTATTAACATCAACAGTGGCATGCACACATCTAGGCAGTGATTAAGAAGAAATTTGTTTCGTTTTCCTGTGTTGCGTGGCAATTGTCAGAAAGAAATTCATTGACATAGTTATCAAACTTTACAAAATTTTAAGGGAAGGTAGGAAACTTTTTATAATATAACATATCCAAAAATCGGCTTCTTTCGACAAAATATGAGGCACTACAATATTTTCCAAAACCAGTAGCAACTCAATTTGGAAGGTATACCAGCACAATTTACTTAAAATGACATAAAACTCTAAGCCATCGGATTAATTAGATTTCAAGTTTATTCAGTAGCTAACCCATGAGGCTATTAAACTCAATTGTTTTTGTCTAAAAATTTCAAGTGGTAATTGAGTTACAAATTTTTTAAGTAAAATACGGAAGTTGGAATTTTAAAACAGCAAAACTAAATCTTATCGCTCGCATTTTTTTTAATGAATGGCAACCTATACATTAATTTCTATAAAATATAACTACTTTTAAGCATAACTAATTCATAAAAATCTTCTTAAAGTTGTCTAACAAATGATGTTCGTAGAAGTCCATTTATTTAAAACAAAATACAAACATTTCATAATCGAATAAAACGTTAAGTCATCGATTTCTCCATAGCACATTGCATCTTCATTTACCATCATCTATGTCCCAAGAAAAATGAAATCAAACTGTAGGAAAGGAATTAACCCGTGAGTTTAAAATTCAATAGATATCATCAGCACATATCATTATCAAATTAGAAATTTTGAATTATAAATTCGTACCGTCGCATGTAGATGGATTTTCGACAAAATTCAATTTTTTTAGAATTTTCATAACACGTAAAGCCAAAGAATGATCATTTAAACTATAGTAGTGTCGAAACACCATACCCGGAGGTGCCAATTCCTTTATACTTGATGAAAAATCATAATTTGAAAACAATATAGCCACTTACACATCTACCTACTTTATTTTGAAGTTTTTATGTGGCTAAAGTTGGACAATGAATGTTGTTTCCCAATAGCACCCGAAGCTATAAGAAATTTGCTACTCTCTTATGTTTTTCTTTCTTTTGAAAATCTTTTTTCTTGATCAAAATGTGCACTTCAGTGTGATATGGGATAGGAATGATTTGGATAAGATGAAAAGATTAAAAAAACATTGACAACCATCCTTACCAATTAAAGGAATTTAAAAGCAAGGTTTAGGTTACATTTAATGCCTTTAATTTGGGCTTCCATTCTATGAGCCTAATTTAATTTATTTTTTAGTTTTTATTTTTTTTTAATTTTTGGCTTCTACATCTATGAAGTTAGCAAAGGAACATTGGGTGTTTTCAGAGAAAAAAAATACAAAATCGAGGATGCTCAGGCAGAGGAATTCATCCCCAAAGAGTTCATCGACCACAAGATGACAGACTCCAAAACTGTCATCGTCCAAGTCGAAAATTGTTGGTTCTTTTACATGATACATGTGATAAAAATATGAAGATAAGTGAGATTCATTCCAAATTGTTGCTATCATTGAGAAACTTCTTCCTTTATGGAGAGATTTCAAAACTATCTCAAGCACAAATGCAAAGAGATGAACTTCAAAAATTTACTGTCCAACTAAGGATAAAAGAAGGCAGCATAAAGACCGAAAGGAAATCTAGTGTTCAATTTGGCAAGCAAAGGACAATCTAGTGGAATCCTATTCAATGATAACAGGAAGAGAAAGTTCTCGGATAATGTACCAAACAGAGACAATAACAAGCATACTAAGAAGTTCAAAGGCAATTACTATAACTATGGGAAAGTGGGACATCGTGCAAGTGAATGTCGCAAGCCTAAGAAGAATACACAGGTGAAAGTGATTGAATGGGACATCTTGTCTATAGGGATACGAGAGATGAACTTGTCTGTGGTTGTTTCTAAATGTAACAACGCCGAAAATCCAAGATAATAGTAGGTTGATATTAGTGCTACTTGTCACATTTGTGCCAACAAGATGTTCTCAAACTACAAAGAACTAAATGGAAAATAATTTTTAATGGAAAATCTGCAAGTTCAAAAGGTGAAGGACAAGAAAAATTGACTTCCAGCAAAAAGTAGTCCCCAACAATGTTCTACATGCAGTGGACATTCAAAAGAATCTTGTATCTGGGTCCCTAGGCTTTAAAGTTGATCTTAAAAATGAGATTTATAATGGGAAATGGTATCTATGTAATAGGATGTTCAAAATAAACGTTCTTACTATTGTACCAAAATAAAGCAATATGAATAAAACATTAAATTCTGCTTATATGCTTGAGTCGTATTATCTATGGCATAGTCAATTAAGACATAAAAAATCCATGTACAAACTTATGAATTTAAGTTTAATACCTTCATTGAAATTTGATCCTAATCATAAATGTGAAATTTGTGTGGAGACAAAATTCGCTAATTTACCGTTTAGAATTAATTCGTAGTAATATCAGTGACTTGAAATTCATGCAAACTAGAGACGGAAAAAAGTATTTCATTTTTTTTTTCTTTTGACAATTGCACAAAGTATTATTATGTTTACTTGCACTATCATTGAATCGAGAAATGCTTCATTTTCAAAATGTCTTTCCTTGCAAAAACAAACAAGAAATAAGTTCAAACAAACAATTGTATGAAACTGCAAATGGTGCTCCTCCAAATGATGATGAACCAAAACACAGTAAAATGAGTAAAACATCTACGTCATAGTGTCCTGATTTTTAAATATATATGGTAGAAATAATCTTGAAATATTCAGTGAAACAATATCTACTCTGGAAGCACAATGTGGAGATAAGCTATCAATAGTGAGATAGATTCTATAATACAAAATCATGTTTGGGAGTTAGTTAATCCCCCACCCTAAAATAAACCTTTAGGGTGCAAATGGATTTCCAAGAAGAAATTGAAACCAGATGGATCCACTACTAAATGCAAGGCCAGGTCGATCATAAAAGACTGTAGACAAGAGGAAGGCCTTGACTTCTCCGATATATGCTCACTGGTGACAAGAATCACTTCGATTAGAGTTTTGATAGTAATTGCTGCATTGGACAATCATGAGATTCATCCAAGGGATGTTAAAATGGCATTTTTGAATGTTAAGTTAGAATAAGAAATATATATATATATGGAGCAATGTGAAAGGTTTATTGTTGCTAACCAAGAAAAGAAAGTGTGTAGAGTTGCTAAGTACCTATTTGGGTTGAAGTAAGCTCCAAAGCAGTGGTATCAAAAGTTTGACAAAATAATGTTGTCAAATGATTTTAAAATTAAAGATTGTGACAAGTGTTTATAAATAAAATACACACCTAACTCCTATATATTTTTATGTCTATTTGTTGATGATATGTTAATTATGGACAAGTTATGATATCATCATGAACACAAAAAAAATGTTGGCAAAACATTTCGACATAAAGGATATGGGTGTGACAAATGTTATGTTAAGACTTAAAATTTCTAGAACTTATGATGGAATTGTTTTTGAAGTCTCACTAGTTTGAGACCGTACTTAAAAGATTTAATTTCATGAGAAACGTTTAGTAAGTACCCCTATTGATTTAAGTTTGCACTTAGTCAAAAATAAAGGTAAGCGGGTGTCTCAAATGAAGTATTCACTGGTTATAGACAGTCTAATGCATATCACAAGTTGCACTCGTCCGAATATAGCATATGCTATGAATAAACTAAGTATATTTACCAGTAATCCTAGCAACAACCATTGAAAGGCATTGAATAGAGTTCCTAGATATCTAAGATTTACCTTAAATTTCGGATTAGATTTTACAAGATATTCAATTATATTAGAAGGAAATTGTGGTGCGAATTGGATATTCGATACAAAGGATTCCAAGTCAACCAATGGTTATATTTTTACCATTGGCTTGTAAGGGCCCCTTGAAGTCCCCAAATAAAGTGGTAATGCTATCGTATCTTGGAAGTCCTCAAAACAAACTTGTATGGCTCGATCAATTATGAAATCAGAGTTTATATCTTTAGATAAAGTTGGAGAAGAAGCAGAATGCACAATTCTTAGAGGACATATCATGTTGGCTTAAGCTCCTCAAAACAAACTTGTATGGCTCGATCAACTATGAAATCAGAGTTTATATCTTTAGATAAAGCTAGAGAAGAAGCAGAATGACTTCACAACTTCTTAGAGGGCATATCATGTTGGCTTAAGCCGATATCTGCAATTGGTATACATTATGACTGTCAATCGACATTTGAAAAAGCATAAAATAGTATGTATAATGGTAGGTTTAGACATATATGTCGTAGACACAATATAATTATGTAACTAATCTCAAATGGTATTATTTCATTGATTATGTGAAATATAAGGAAAACATCGTGGATCCACTTGTGAAAGGTTTATCTAGCGATCAAGTATATTGCCTATCAGATAGAATGGACCTAAAGTTTACTATGTGAGATTCATTATAATGGTAACCCGATTTTGTTGACTAAAGATCCCTAAGATCATGGTTTAGTGGGACAATTAAGTTATGAAGATTTTATAAAGCACTTAGGATTATTTCCTACCCATCCCTACAATAATAAAAGTTCTTTATACAGAATGTTTTAGGTTAAGTTGTGCTTTTAATAATTCCTATAACTTGAGTAAGTCAAGTAGAGTATGGTCAAATACTTTCAATAGGAGATCATCAATGTAAGTGTGAAGTAGGGCAACTTGTATGAGAATTTTAAGGCTGAAATTTTTTAAAACAATTATAAAACTCAATAGTGGTTTAGTGTCAAGATGAAACCAACCATGGTTTAGTATACCAATAATGGGCTCGTTTTGTGGTTCGTAGTAAATGACCATCATGGACTCGAGAAAAAGTCAATTTGCATAAGATCAAACTAATTTAGGGCAATCAAAGAGTTATATATATATAAATGAATCTTAAGGGATTAATCCTTTTAAGTAATTAGACGTCACTCTATCCCATAATTTTGTTTCCCATTGTTAGTTTAGTTAAAAGTAAAATTTTATATCTTTAAAAGTAAAATTTTATATATTTATCATATGTAAGCAATATTATTTTAGTGGTTAAGACCTAGTGTAAATCTTTCCATTTACTAATCCTATGGAGGCCGTCCATCATCCACTCTCAGTTTTTGATAAATTCAAAGATTTTAGAACACTAGTTTTGATAGAAATCAAATAAAAGTTTGATTGTTTATTTATGTAAATTGTTTGTTTGTATTAAAATAAATTGTATCTAATGCAAGTAGGAGTCCAACTTATCTTAACATCTCCAATACCTTATCTTATATTTACAAGTGTATACATGGATAATGATAATTTAACCGGGATTAAATCAAATCAATTTTGTTTAAGATAAAACTTATCAATTACTTAGCCTAAAACTATATATATAGCTCACGGGATCCCAGGCACCTACCTACAGAAAATTCAGAAAAGAAATTGTCCCATTTGTTTATTTTGAAAAAAAAAAGGAAAAAAAAAACGAAAACAGGGTCTATTTGCACCCATTTAAAACAGAAATGAAAGTCATGGCATACCTATATTCATTGAACTAGAGATTTCGAGAAGAGAGTTTGGAATTTGCATTTATATTTCTTTAAATTTTTTTATATCGAGGTAAGATACTTTATGTGCAAAGTGTTTTCGTTTCCTTATACTCTTATATGCAATTAAATAGCATGGATTGCTAGTGGACCTTCGGGTTCTTTAAAAAGAGAGATGGAATCGTACGGGATATAAGAGGACCTAAGATGGGTGTATCGCTTGATCACCAGTATACTCCATAAGAGTAAAGTGGTATGAAATGTAGATTTTATTGTTATGTTAATTATGTATGGAAGCTACACGTATCTTACTGGGTGTTTTCGAATACTCACTCTTACAATTTTTACAGGTTAGTTCAGGTCAATTGGAATGGTGTGGAATGGTGATGCGGGTTGCCAAGTGGATCAAATGAAAAGAAAATGAAATAAGTTTGCCGTCTTTAAATTTACCAATTAGTTTGATTTTGTTTCAGACGTGTTATTTGAATTAGTTAGGAGTTTATGTTATGTTTAGATACAATTTTCATGTTTTAAATTTAGATTTATAAATGTTGCAGGTATTTGTTTAATAAAGAATTTTATTTTTACAGTTCTGCACTTAAAATAAAGAAGAATGAGTTTTTAGTAACGTTCCGAAATTTATAGAAAATTGGAACGTTACAGTAAGCACCTTGGCAAAGTAATTTTGTGTTAAATACATAGTGTTAAACATTAGCCTTGGTCTACAAACTTCATAGTTCTTCCATTTTTTCTGCATTTATGTTTTGTCATTATCAGTAAGCGATTACTTTGTCTAAATTATTCAAATATAATTTGCAATTCTCACACATAGACATCAACACTGACTTACATAGGAGTTGAACACGCTGCCACCATTTACCATCCAATGCTAATTTCAAGCTATATGCCATAGGCTAAACAGAATTTCAATTTAAAAAAACAAGCCATCAATCTCCAAGAATACAGTTGACGATAATTGACGTCAGGTAGGATAGTGATTATCCTATTGGCTTGTTGTAGTAGATGATTCGTAAGAAAGAAATGAAAGAGAATGCCCAAAAAACCAGAGAAAATACTTTGAAATCAACTCAATATTATTAATAATGCAGAATGACCAAAATTAACCTACAAGCCGAGTTAAATGGCTGCAAAATACGAAATTTTAGGAAAATTACCAAAAATGGCAAAATCACGAAATCATACCAGAATAAAATATTAAATAAAAAAAGTAGGTTGCCAAAAATTTGGCTCAATTCGAGTTTTCTAACATATGGAAAAGGGAAACGAAATATTACCATAAATAGCAAAAAATAACTAAAAATTTAATTTCGAAAAGGAAAACAGCGGATGTTGGGCTCGAAATTGATGCCCCACCGAGCATAACTTGGGTGTCCATGACATGAGCCCCGAAGAGAGCTTTCCGGATTGGGGTCATAATAGCGATTCTGATAACCGTAGCCAAAGTTATGGCTAAATTACCAAAGACGTGTCAAATTCCCCCGATCAAGGAAATAATTGCGATTCACTTCCCATATTTGCGCCGATCTGCCATCTCATGGTATTTCAGCGCCATCATCGTGCTATCTGACAAATCAGCATCAATCGACTCGAATCCTCCTGTATCAATCGCCCCGAGTTGGAAAGAACTCGCCCTCGAGTTCACAGTATCTTCATCAGACTCCACAAAATAAGAGCTTAGGTGTTTCACATTGAAGACGTCAGAGGTCTTCATATGGCTAGGGAGGCGCAACCTGTAAGCATTATCATTAATCTTCTGCAGCACTTCACAAGGTCCAATCTTCCACTCCTTTAGCTTATTGTACTTCCCAGCTGGAAAACGATCACGAGTTAATACTGCCCACACAAAATCACCAACATCAAACAACACCTGGCCCGATGAATATGCCTGAGTCTTGTATTTAGTATTACTATCCTATATGGATAGCTTCACCTGCTCATGGATACCCCAAATATGTTCAGTCATCTCATCAACTTTGTTATTGAAGTGACCCACATGTGGAATTGGAGCCAAATCAAGTACCCCGGATGGGTTCCGACCATAGACAATTTCAAGATGACTCAATCCAGTGGTTTTATTCCTCAACTGGTTATAAGCAAACTCTGCTTGAGGTAATGCCAAATCCCACTGCTTCGATTTTGTCCCTGCCAAGCTTCTCAAAAGATTTCCCAAACTCTGATTCACCACCTCGGTCTGACCATCTGTTTGGGGATGGTATGCATTGCAAAAATTCAACTTCGTTCCAAATTTCTCCCATAAACTCCTCCAGAAATGATTCATACACTTAGTGTCACAGTTAGAAGTAATTGATTGTGGAACACCATGTAAACGTACAATCTCTTTGAAATAAAGATGAGCAATCCAAATAGCATCCATTGTCTTTCAGCAAGCCACAAAATGAGCATTTGACTTGAGCCTTTGTCTTCCGACAAGCCACATGGATATCTATCTAAGTGTCAGTGGTTAATCTCTAACGTTCGGTAGTGGAATTGGTCCTTTGACTTGAGGTTGTCATGGTACGTTATATGAGGACTGTCATACTTTGGCGGTATTGGATGTTGCTCTACAAAGGGCTGCTAATACGACATCGTTCGGGTACGTCAAGAATCGTATGAAGGTTGTGATTGATCAATAAAGGATTCGTCACTCTTAGATAGTTGGATTATGATCTACGTTTTATTCAATTAAGTTGAGGATCAAATCCTTGGCCAAGGTGTACTCATAAGTCGAAAATGAGTTTTCGACTTATATTAACTTAATAGTGGAGTGAATGATATGATCGATGATCGAGATTGACACACTTCATATCTCGTAATAGATCGAATCATATTGATGAAGGGATTATAGTTTCATGGTAAATGAACGAGTTTGGTTTTGTCATTCCACATGACATTTCCCATCACATGTATTGCCCTAACACATTGCTAAATGTCAATCTATGACGGCGAGTGTGAATTGATGATAAATTAAAAGGGTGTTTTAAATTATCAATTTTGATTAGATCAAAATAATATTTCACGCCGTTAGGCATCGTGATTGGGAATTTGATTGGTCACACACAAAAGAGAATTGGAAGATTGCCAATTAATTAATTCATCCAATCGTTGGATAAAATTAATTAATTGGATTGGTTATTTATAGCCCTGAATTAATTAATTAATTCACGGACCGAATTTAATTAAATGGTTTAATTAAATATTGGATCGAACCGGGCCGAGCCCTTTGGGTTTATATAAATACATAGCTAGGGTTTGAGATCTAAACGGTTTTTCATTATTCTTGCTGGCACAAGAGGAAAAACCCTCGTAGCTGCAATCTTATTCTCAGTGTGGATCATCGTTGGAGGCTGGACAATCGGACAGCTGTGGGTGGCGAATCAAGATTGCTGGAACGAAAAGAAAAGCAAAAGGTTTGTAGAATTCGTCAAAGGTACAATCTTTATCACGATTTCTATCTAAACACAAAGGGATCCTCAGTGGGAATCGAAATAATTTTAATTTTTCGCTGTGCATGTATAAGTAGATTTCCAACAGTGGTGTCAGAGCATACTTTGTGTTTGTTAGAGATTGTTTATTGTCTTGTATATGTAAATAATCAAAAGTTGATTGTTGAGTTATTGTTTCTAGCAATTAGAAATTTATACTAACAAAATGGTTTTGAATATAAAATAAACTTTGGATTGGAATCTGAAAAAAAGGGGCGTGGATTGAATCGGCAGCAGGCAGTGCTACCGGCAGGCTGCGCGGGTGGCCTGTAGCGACGAGCTGCAACGGGCTCGCCGTCACTACAGCAGAAAGCAGTAGCGCACACGCGTTGCTGCTGGTTATTGCAGCAGGGCCTGCGCGCTGCTACTGTGGCTAGAGGCACCGCTTTGACAGCGGCGACTTCCAGCCGGGGCGATTAAAGGGGCGGCTAGTTTAGGGTTTCTAAAAACTGGGTGAATGTTTGGGGATGGGGGCTTCATCTACAATTTATGAAATTTAAGGTGCCTGCCTGCAATTTTCTTTAAAGGTCGAAATTGCAATTTTAAAACAAGGGACTGTTATGAAATTTGTTAAATAGGAAGGGCTTGTTTTTAAAATTGCGCCTTGGGTCAAATTGCAAATTTTGAAAGTGTTTAAATTTGAATTTTAAAACGGTTTTAAATTTGGATTTTAAATCGGTTTGACCCAAATTAAAATTTTATTTAAAATTGACGACATTTTATATTTTCGTTAAAATTAGATTTTGACTTAAACATTAAACTTTGACCCAGTTGAATTTTTATTTTATTTAGGAGTGTTGTCCTAGAATAAAATATTAATTCAATTTAAATTAGAGTTTGACTCTAATTCAATACTTAATTAAAATTTGATTTTAATTAATTATTCACTCGATTATATTTTTGAAATTAGAATTGGATTCTAATCTGACATTTAATTAAAATTTGATTTTAATTAAATTCCACCGCCTTAAGTTTTGAAAATAGAGTTGGACTCTAATTTGGTAATTAGTTAAAATTTGATTTTAATTATATAGTTTCGCCCCATAATTGTGGAGTTGGAGTTGAGTTGGAGTTGGACTCTGATTCGATATATAATTAAAATTTGATTTTAATTAAATATGACCGCTAATTAAATAATTGTTGAATTAGAGTTGGACTCTAATTCGGTATTTAATTAAAATTTAATTTTAATTAAACATGCCCGCTAATTAAGTAATTGATTAATATGATTAATTAATTATTTAATTGTTCTGATCCATAAGTCTAAAAAAGTTTTGACGATCTTAATTGCTAGAAACTTGAAACATGTTAGGATATAATATTAGCTATTATATAGGTATACATTTATGTAATGAATGTATTATTAGTGTACGATTATAGACTCGACCATATGAATGTGTTGAATGATTAATTTTTATTCTTGTCGTTTTATGGGTTTGGGAGCTCTTAATTGTTTTGGGCCTACGAGCCTGTTATTATTGTTATTATTTTGGGCCTGCGATCTCTTGATCATTTTGGACCTGCGAGTCCGTTATTATTATTGTTGTTATGGCCTGCGAGTCCAATTTCATTTAGGCCTGCGTCCCAACTAGTGTAGGATACAGGTTACAATTGGACTAATTGAATAAACAAGAAGAGGAGGAGACCATGGAGATGGCGCATTGAATATCCCCTAGGAATTGACCAACTAGTTTTCCTTATGGCTCGGGAAGACTAGATAGTAAAGTCCATAATCGTCCACACTATTAAATTATATATATATATATATATATATATATATTTATTTATTTATTTATTTGCATGGGAGATGTATAATAAAATATATATTATTATTACGATGAGACCTTTAAATGCAAAATCCCTCCATAAAATATTAAGTCACATTAATAATTGCCTTTCATCATTATAGTGAAAAACTAGAGTCCCAAATCGTCTCAACTTGTTGAGTACACTCAAGACTGGTCCATTAGGGATATGTTTGACACTATGAAATATTTGATATTTCTGAATGACGGGTTTGACTTAACTAAAATTTATCTTTTGTTGAGTATACTCAAGGAGATAAATTTTAGAGGCATGTTAAGCTAACACATAAGATGTGTGAAAATAAAGAGTTGTTAGCTTAATGATCTAGGAGTTGTATGGAGATACAATTGATAATAGTATCTACCCAAATGTTATATTAAGGCTTGTTGAGTACACTCAAGGTCTTAATATAATAGATGGGATCCCAACCCACTGGGAGTCAAGTATAGACTCTATAAATTTATGTAAGAGGGTCATAAATTTTATTTAAACAGTGGAAGTATAATTAATTTAATAAAAGTCCATGTTAAATTAATTGATACATTTTATATATTGTTCTTTCCTTTTTTTTGTCATTTATATTTACTGAATCTGAGTAACCATATGTTTTGAATGGCATACTGGATGCCAACAACCAAATTAAATCTTTTGATTGGCACTGCAATTTGAGAATTGTTCTCAAGCTTGAGAAAGTTGGTTGTCCTTAAGTAGCCATTTTCCAGAGATATCTGGTGATGACTCAACTAAGGAAAATGTGGCTACTATAATAAACACAGTGATGAGATAGTATTGCACGCATGTGATCTTGCAACTATGTCACTGAGTTACAAAAACGACTTGAGAGTATAGATGTTAACACATAATTCTTCATTACAAAGAGTTGTATGATAATAATCGTGTGTGGAAGGATATGAGACTTCCAAACAACTATACCGCTGCAAAATGACAGAGTAATCTTCAATCGATACTTAGATACTGAAGATGATTGACATTGAGAAATGTCTCAATTGAGTTCAATCATAAACCATGAACTAAGTAGTGACTTGGTTCTGCAATCTCTGTCAGAAAAAACTATTCATAACTAATTATGAATTTAACGTGAATAAGTTTGAATGCAAAATTATTGGGTTGCTTAACATACTTAAGACTGTTGAGCCCAACATCAAAATTAGTAGTGGGCAAACCATTGATTCCTCTAAAGATATTAAGAGGAAGTCTAAAGGGACTTTGTGAAAGCGTCCAATATGATTAAGACTCAAAGTGAAGGACAATACCAAATCTAATGACCCTTGATTTCATTATAGAATGAAAGGTCATTGGAAGGAATATTGCGTGACTTACGTCTACTTCACGAGTTTCTTAGGTATTTGATACCAGATGTAAATCCCATATTTATACAAATATGGAGAAACCGAAAGGAAGTAGACCACTGCGAAAGGGAGAAGTTGACATACACGTTGGAGATGAGCAAAGGTTGCTACATTGCCTGTATGAATATACTTCTTGCCATTGTCTTTTGGTTTAGTATTGGAATTAAAGAAACATCGCTTTATACCAACCATAGCTGGAACATTAAAATGAACGTCATGTTCCGACATGAACTATTTTAATGTTAAGGACGATAGTTGTTCTTGTTTATTTTGATAAAGATGCTAATGGCTATGGTAAATTACAAAACGACGTTTATATTCTTTAATACTAAGGATTATATAATGAGTATAGAAATTATAAGGCATAAATGCGATAATCTAATTATTACCTAAATCTGACATGACGGACTTTGTCATATAGATGAAAAGCAATTCCAAAGTTATATAGATATGTATACTTGGGATTAATTGATTTTGACAAGTACAAATTATGCATGTCTGGCACAATGACCAAATCTTCTTTTACTTGAAAGGAAGAAAGGTCAGCATAACTACTGGTCTAATGCATAGTGATACATATGGACTCGTATCAATTAATGTTAGGTAATGTTTCTCGCATTTCATCAATGATCATGTATATTTGATGAAACTCAAACATGAAACTCTTGAAAAGTTCAAAGGATTCGAACTAGAAGTAGAGAAACAAATAGGTAAAGATACCCTCACATTAAGATTCGATCAAGTGAGAGTGTTTTAAAGATAAAATCTAAATTATCTAAGAGAGAATGAGATTCTCTTGCAGTGGACTCCTCCACATACACTGTAGCATAGTGGTGTATCTAAAAGGAGGAATCGTTAACTAATAGATATAATGCGATTAATAACAAGCCATGCAAATCTCCCAAAATTATTTTGGGGTCATGCATTGATTGCAATGTGCGACACACTAAATCATGTCTCATCTAAATTGGTTAATAGAACTCCATACAAGTTATGGAAAGACAATAGTCCCAATTTATCTTATATAAAAGCTTGGGGCCATGACGCTTATTTGAAGCGCCTTGAATCGAATAAGTTTGACACTAAATCTGATAAATAGGTATTTGTGGGATATTCAAAGGAGACATTTGAATATAAATTCTATTATCATGAAGAAAGTCTTCATCTCACGACATATCATCCTTTTAGAGAAAATTTTTACTCTAAGGGAGGACAGTGGGAGCAAAATAGAACTTAAAAGAGTTCAAGAGTCCACAGATATAGTTAACCAAGTAGATAATTTTGAGTTTGATCCCATATCTGATATGGGACATACTCTTGATCAAGAAGTAAAGACTCCTGAGGGCATATCAGCTCTATGTGAATCTAGTAGGATCATTCGACCTTCAAGAAGATGCGAATCCATGATTACTAATCAGGTATTACTGATCCATGATAATAAACCTGCTAGTTGCACAAAAATAAAGTTAAGTGTTGACTTAAAAGAGACAGCAAGAGGCCATGAAACTCGAGATGAACTCGACGTATGTGAACAAGATTTGGACCTTGGTCGAGCCTCCTAATGGAATAAAACCCATAAGGTTTTGTAAATAGTTTACAAGGGAAAGGTCGATGTGGATGTGAATATCCATATATACAAAGTAAGGCTAGAAGCAAAGTTTAAGTGTTGACCTTGGTGAAACCTTTCTCCTGTGGCCTTGCTGAAGTCCATTCGGGTTTTATTTGCAACAGTTGCATATTGTAACTAAAGGTTAAGATAAGTCTCTATGGAGCTGAAATCTTCGATTTGATGGATTGTCGTATTCCAAATATTATAGAAAACGACATCCCTATATTTCAATTGTTGAAATAATGGCTGTTAAAAGGATTTATTCATGAACGATATGGGAGAAGCAACTTGATCTATAGAGGTAGATCTAGAAGATTGCTTAACTCATCCCATATTTACATAGATGAAATCTTGAGAAGATTTCATATGGAGAAACTGGTTTACTCTTAAGCAGTATGTTGGAAAGGTTCCAAACGTGAAACAACCATTGATTCAATATTAGAAACCTAATATATGATTACTTCAGAAGTAGCAAAGAGTTGAAATCTGGATCATAATGTTCATAAATGAACTTGGAGTAGTTCCTGATATTGTTGATCACATGCCATTGTATTGTGATAACAATAGAGCCGTTGCGAAAGCGAAGGAACTAAGGTCTCATCAATAATCCAAACATGTATTAAGGCGGTATAATCTCATCAGAGAGAAAATACAAAGAAATGACGCAAAGAGAATAACAAATTTCCACATTTAACAATATTGCAGATCCACTGACAAAGAGTTGTCGTAACATAAACATGATCCTCGTGTAGACTTATGATATTGGATACATAAGTGATTGGATCTAGTGTAAATGGGAGTTTGTAAGTATTATGCCCTAGATCTAATCAACTTTGGACATAAATATTTTTGATATATAATTAATGCAATTTAATGGCAGATCTATTATTTAATTAATAGACAATTAAATAAATAATGGAGTCCGTAGATTCAAATCTTCGTAATTTGTTAATCACAAAGAGTTGTGATTGTGAGATACAAATTACATCTGATTGAATCTTAAATCGTCCGTGGTCGTAAGTAATAACGAGATTCGGATATCGTTATTACGGATAGACCATCACGTGTAGCATTTCTTATTTGTGAAGTAAGTAACTGATCTCACAAGCTAAAGTGTGGTGACATTTAAATGAACACGTTGATGTTTTATTATAGAACAAAATATTGGAGACCCGTCGAGAGATTCCACATGGATAACTATCTGAGTGTCAGTGGTTAATCTCTAACGTTTGGTAGTGGAATTGGTCCTTTGACTTGAGGTTGTCATGGTACCTTATATGAGGACAGTCATACTTTGGCGGTGTTAGATGTTGCTTTACAAAGGGCCGCTAATACGACATCGTTCAGGTACGTCAAGAATCTTATGAAGGTTGTGATTGATCAATAAAGGATTCGTCACTCTTAGATAGTAGGAGATTATGATCTGCGTTTCATTCAATTAAGTCGATGATGAAATCCTTGGCCAAGGTGTACGCATAAGTCGAAAAGGAGTTTTTGACTTATACTGACTTAATAGTGGAGTGAAAGATATGATCGATGATCGAGATTGACACATTTCCATATCTCGTAATTGATCAGATCATATTGACGAAGGGATTATAGTTTTATAGTAAACGAACGAGTTTGATTTTGTCACACCACATGACATTTTTCCGTCATATGTATTGCCCTGACACATTGCTAGATGTCAATCTGGGACGGCGAGTGTGAATTGACGATAAATTAAAAGGGTGTTTTAATTCAATTTTGATTATATCAAAATAATATTTCACATCGATAGGCATCGTGATTGAGAATCTGATGGGTCGCACACAAAAGAGAATTTGAAGATTACAAATTGCAAATTGTCAATTAATTAATTCATCCAATCGTTGGATAAAATTAATTAATTGGATTGGTTATTTATAGCCTCGAATTAATTAATTGGATTAATTAATTTACGGACCGGATTTAATTAAATGGTTTAATTAAATATTGGACCGGACCAGGTCGAGCCCGTTTGGGTTTATATAAATACATAGCTAGGGTTTGAGATCCAAACGGTTTTTCATTATTCTTGCTGGCACAAGAGGAAAAACCCTTATAGCTGCAATCTTATTCTCTGTGTGGATCACCGTTGGAGGCTGGACAATTGGACAACTGTGGGTGACGAATCAAGATTGCTGGAACGAAAAGAAAAGCAAAAGGTTTGCAGAATTCGTCAAAGGTACAATCTTTATCACGATTTCTATCTAAACACAAAGGGATTCTCGGTGGGAATCGAAATAATTTTAATTTTTCACTGTGCATGTATAAGTAGATTCCCAACAAATACTTAGTAAAATTAACAGTTATTGTTGGAATTTTGTTGGAAATTTTGTATTATTTGGTGAATGAAAAATTAAGCCAAATTTAAATCACTTAAATACGTGAATTATTGGAAAAGTGCAAAGAATAATTTGGAATATTCTAGAAGTTAGTTGGCTGAAAATGTGTCTTTCTATATGAAAGATTATTACTTTTGGGATTATCATTTTCCAAGAGACCTGTTTCTTTAAATATAAAGAATAATTGCCAACAAGGGGTAGTACAGGAATATTCACCTGTTGTCCATCGATTACGCCTTTCGGCCTGAATCAATCTACTTGCGGATTGGTTAATGAGAGAGGGCCAAAATACTTTCTTCCAATAGTTGTGTCTCTTCCATAGGTTGTGTCTTTTGAGACAAACCTTTTCAACATCTATATATTGACCCCATATGTTTGGATTTAATCATTCAGGAATTTCAATTCATTCCATAATTCCATATTATTCACTTCATGTCAAGTTACTTAAAATACTTTGTAAAAATGATTATGTCTTCCATCAAAGTCATGTTTATGGTAGAGAGGGAAATCCGTTCGAGTTCGCTGATCAAAGTCATTTGGAGTGCTCCTATGGCTTGACGTGATCGTTGTATCTTGAGAGATGATTGCTGAAAAACTGTTAGCACCGATGTGGGAGAAATTCATCTTAAGGATCAAGTGTCAAACACTTGTCTCGATCAAAAATTCATCACTTCCATCTTTCTTCCTTCATTTTCTGATTTCTCTTTATTATGGTTTGATTTCAGAAACTGATTAACATTATTTACATGTTTGTTCTGCGAGGTTTGATTCAAAGAATAACTTGCTTTCGTTCAAGAATCGACAGAGATGAATCTATATTCATGCATTCAGATTCGGTAACTTTTATTGTTTTACTTCTCAAATTCTATTTCGGTAAGTCAAAATTACGTTTTGATTTCATGCAAATAAATGGTATGCTTTTGTGAATATAATATGTACATAATCAGCGTATTTTGCAACAATCTTAAGATGAATTTTGTGTTCATTGTACTTTGTATATTCTGTTTCGAATCTGCCAATTTAAAATTCTATATTTGTATCATAAAATGGAAATAAGATCCGAACCGGTGCATGCATGGGAACCCAATATTATATGAAAATATGAATGGAGACGTTTGAAGATAACTGTAATTATAGAGTTTCCTTCATCTTTGCATATGCATTTTTCTTTAAGTATGTGTAGATTTTTGCATGCATCTGGTAATATAGTTCATGAAAATATTTGAAAAGACAGATGACATGTGTGACTATTAAATATTTGGAAAGACAAATGGCATGTGTGACTATAATTAAATGTATATGTTGCTATAATTTGAAACAATGGATTTATGCTTGACATTCTGTCATACTTTGAACATTCTAGTTTGTGAAATTTTCTGCTAGCCTTGAAAAATATGATGTTTCTGTACAATGTTCATCTTGGGAACTTGTTAGTGACCATTTTCTTCTATGTGAGATTGTAATCTCTTATGATATGGAAGTGACCATTCCTATAAATGGAATAAATTTATACAATGAGTGTATAAATGTTTGGAATATAAGTTGCTATTTCTTCACTTTGGTCGTGATGAATTGGATATTATTCCTAACCATTGGACATATAAGGATGCCAATTATTTGATGAAAGTTTATGAACTTTCATGATGATTCCTTTAATTGGAATATGATAATGGTATGGTAAATTAGTTGGTTAAAATTTCATATCTTATTGAAATTATACTAACTTTGACTATGATGATAGCCTCAATTAATTTGATAAAATTAAGTGAGATGATTTAAGTAGATATCATTATTTAGTAATGAGAATTAAGCCATTTAATTATTTGAAATTGTAGAAAATTGTGTAGAATATTATGAAAAATTCTACGATCAATTTAGATGAAAAGATGCGTCCTTTCATATGAAAAATCATGACTATTTTCCAGTGGGTGTGGCTCTTCATAGAGATTAATCCAAGAGGTGTGTCCTTTTATAGGATTGTGTCTTTTGAGAACACAACTTTTCAACCGATGGTCAAAATGAAATTATCATATGAAATGTCACAAATATGATAAGTTGCGTATATTTGAAGAAGTTGCAATGCTTAGCCCTCTTTATTGTTGAATTTGACTTCAGTCATGAAACCAATTAAGTTGATATATGTTTTGAAAGCATTGGCCTTGATTTAATTTGGATTATCAAAATTAATTAAATTTAAGTACGTTCTATGCAAGTTGACGACCACTACTTTGAAAGTACATAGACTTTCACAAAGCACTCGATATGGATATTATAAATTGAACTGTGAAAGAGTTGATGAATTCTAAGTTCAAGTATAACCCAAGAATGTAGGGGGTTAAACTTAATGCTTGTGAACTTGAAATGAAAAGTTCAAAACTTGAGGATGCAACATTACTAGATTGCATATGTATTCCTAATTGAGGGATTTTGGGGGTAACTCAATTTAATAGTTATGTTTGCTTCTATCTTATAATCACAGAACAATATTTATGAAGGTGGAAAGATAGAAAACCCTTATACTAATTATAAGAATAATATATACTAAGTCTAAAGCGGATGAAATGGGTTGCAAAGCCGATTATGACGTTTGTTTAGACATGCAAGAACAATTGGAACATATGAAGAATATTCATAAAGTTCAAATGCATGGTAATGTTTCAATGATGATATTGAATACCCATGATTCTGAAATCCACTAGTAAAAGTGATTGACTAGTGTAGTGTTTGATAGAAATCCTCCAACCATGTTTGGAAATTGATAAAGCTAATGAGGCATATAGCTTTATGAGAGGATTTTTTGGTGGCGACAATTTGTATCTATCAAATGAATTAATCATTGGCTAGCAATATTTGATAAGATACTAAGTCACGTGTAATGGTAGGTCTAGACGTATAAGTCATAGACTTACCATTAAGCAGATGATCTCAGCAGTGTAAACTCGTGGTACCTTTAAGAGATTTATCGAAAGATTAAGTATACTGTATATTGAAAGGAATGAGATTGAAGCCTACTACATTAGAGTCCTTGTAATGGTAATCCTACCTTGTTGACTGGAGATCCCAATATCTTAGTTCAAAGGGACAACTAAGTTATGAGGATTCCCTGAAGCACTAAGGAAAATAATTTTCTAACTCATTCATATGATATTAAAGTGCTTTCTGCAGAGTTACAAGAGGTTAAGATAATCTTTTAATGATTCCTATATCTTGATTAAGTCAAGTGGAGTAGGGCAGAATACTCTTAATAGAAGTTCACATATGGGAGTGTGAAGTGGGGCCACTTCAATGAGAATTATTCAAGGCTTAAATTCTCTAAACACTCGTAGAACCAAGAAGAATTAAGAGTCAAAATGAACTAAGTCATGAGAACCATGAACGGTTTAGGGAAGACATTGTGTGAGTATCGTTGTCTTGACTTACACTAAAGGCTAAATGATTCAAGACATAACGTTCACCAATTAGACGAGTAAATCCGATGATATTTCACTAAGGGAGGTTCAAGGTCAGAAGCTACCATCCCTGATCTAGAGTTTTTGCACTCTCTCTACTAGTGTCTGTATAGATATTTGCAATAATTTTCATTCATATGGGGGATTGTTGAAATTTTGTTGGAACTTTTGCATTATTTGGTGAATGAAAAATTAAGCCAAATTTAAATTACTTAAATACGTGAATTATTGAAAAAGTACGTAGAATATTATGGAATATTCTAGAAATTATTTGGCTGAAAATGTGTCTTTCTATATGAAAGATTATGACTTTTGACATTATTATTTTCCAAGAGATGTCTCTTTAAATATAGAAACTAATTCCAATAGTTGTGTCTCTTTTATAAGTTGTGTCTTTTGAGAAAAACCTTTTCAACATCTATATATTGACCACATATGTTTGGATTTAATCATTCAGGAATTTCAATTCATTCCATAATTCCATATTATTCATTTCATGTCATGTTACTTAAAATACTTTGTAGAAATGATTATGTCTTGCATCAAAGTCATGTTTATGGTAGAGAGGGAATTCCACTCGAGTTTGCTGGTCGAAGTCATTTGGAGTGCTCCTATGACTTGACGTGGTCGTTGTATTTTGGAAGATGATTGTTGAAAAATCATTAGTGTCGATGTGGGGCAAATTCATCTTAAGAACCAAGTGTCAAACACTTACCTCGACCAAAAATTCATCACTTGCATCTTTCTTTCTTCATTTTTTGATTTCTCTTAATTATGGTTTGATTTTAGAAATTGATTAACATTATTTACATGTTTGTTCTACGAGGTTTAATTCAAAGAATAACTTGCTTTCGTTCAAGAATCAAAAGAGATGAATTCATATTCATGCATTCGGATTCGGTAACTATTATTGTTCTGCTTCTCAAATTCTATTTTGGTAAGTCAAAATTAGGTTTCGATTTCACGCAAATAAACGGTATGCTTTAGCCAATATAATCTGCACATAATCAGTGTATTCCTCAACAGTTATGGCACCTTTCATTTTATTCCTAATACAGGTAATAAGGTAGCTAATCAACTCATCTTTCTTGCTACTTTAATCCTAGGGGTTTATAACTAGATTTATTGTATTGTGATCTCCATTTTATCCATAGAATGCAACAATTTACTTTAATAGAATACACTTATTTGGTGTTATAAAAAAGTGGAAAGCGGAAGCCGAATTTCCTAATAGATTATGAGATTGGGACTAAATCAAGTTAACAACAATAGTCCAAAATTATGACTTCAAGCTAAACGCAGTCGTCAATCTTTAATTCATCTTGGCATGATTCAAAATTCATTTAGATTTGATCTAGCCCTATTTAGGTGATTCTGAGAATTTTTTTAATCATACTTGCGTTAGTTGTTATAAATAATTAATATCGAATAAAAATAAAATTAGCTTAACCCGCACTTGAAGCTTCTTATTAGACGACTTTATCTTTAATTAACAAGTAAACGTTCGTTAAAAGCACAATTTTATTTTTAAATTAAAAAATAAATAAATACTAAAAAAGGGACAAAGGTCAAGAGTTTAGTAGCGCAAAGAGTTATTACAAAAGAGTAATGCTATGTACTCTAACTGGACTAGTCATGTGGCACTATGTTGTGGGTATAATTAAAGTTTTCTAATTGTACCATATTAAATTAAATTTATCATTTAATATCATGTAGTGCTATACAGGCTTGCACTTGGGTTACATAGCATTATTCCGCTACAAATTCAAGAATGGTCAAACATAAAAGTTCCATATCGTAATAAGAGGTACTGTGGGTGAAGGAAGATGCACAATTAGGGTTAGGGTTTCAACTTCAAAACCAATAAGAAAGCAGATTTATAGTTCAGTTTGTCCAAATGACCCAAGAATTTTTTAAGCTTGGCAATTTATTAATTGCCGAAGGGACGTTTTGTTTCGATAAAATTGATCACGTGCTACGTATGGAAAGTGTAATGAAAAATGGAGGTGCAAAAAATGATATAGTTGGAAGAATCTGTGTTGTTGGTATGAGAGGACTAGGAAATACTTCTCCTTTTTCAAAGGTACCCTCTTATTGTTGACACATAAAAATTCAGCCCAAATCGAACAGCCCAAGGAGTGAAGCCCAATTGGAGGATCCTCAAATCAGATAGCCCAAATAACGAAGCCCAATCGAACAAATCAAGATGAAGGCCCAAGAACGCGGTAACGCCATCGCCCAAGTTTGCAAGTCGCCCAGAATCTGAGCGAATGGAATGTCATACAGTCGCCCAGAGCTGTTACTCTATTCTCGCCCAAACCTTCAAATCGCCCAAGATCTTAACAAACATAAAGCGTCGTGGTTATCAAGAAGTGCAGTTATCAAAGCAGTTATTGAAGCAGCCCTATCACGTTCCACGATTCAAGGAATTCAATCGAAAGCGGTTGAACGATGAAGGGTAATGGCAGCAGTTAAAAAGGCAGTTTTCATGACAAGGTGGCCATTACGAAGAAAGTGGGTAGTTATAGGACGATCAAGCAGTTTTTAGAGCGGTTGATCACAAAGAGATCGTCCATAAAGTATAAAAGGGAGAAAGGACATAGAAGCAAAGGACCGAATCCAAAACTCTCGAACAGAGAACATGTGATTTTCATTTCTTTAGTTTTTAGATTTAAATACTTTTCTTTCAGTAACTCGTGTGCTTGCGCCCCTTGGAGGCACGTTGTTTTTTATTTCCAATTGTAAAGTCATCGCCAATAAAAGAATACCCCTTTTTGGGATTTTGTCTCAAGAGGTTTGTCCCTTACACAATCATCTGATCCCTTTTAATTGTTAGCGACTAACCCGCGCGAAACACTTGTATATCAATTTGAACTAATTATTCCATTTCTTTGTATTTGCATAATTATTTTCCATGAAATCTTTCATTTTCTATGCAATATTATTTCGTGATTATCTCAAAAATTTTCTCAGGGTGTGAACCTTATTGAACGGCAAGAGGATTCCACACAAACTCGGCAGTTAAATCTAAAACCTATAAAGTTTGGTAATTTTTATATCTAGCTAGTAAGTATAAATCATATCTCCTCAACTAAATGCCTAAATCCTTACTTTCTATTGTCCTTTCTTCTTTTATAATTGTTTGCCAATTTAGGAAAAGTTATGCAATGGTAAAATATTTTTTATCTGATGCATTGACTATACTTGGATTTTTTTGATGTAAACATTTGGAAACATAAATGATTTTTGACTTGAAGATACTCTTTTGTCTCAATGGCTTAAAAATTAATTTTCAGTATCGTATTGTAATAATGATGCTTATCATTTAAAAATATATACTAACAGATCACCTTGAATGCAACTACAATTATGTAAATGAAGAACAAACGGTAGCTTGTAATTTTCGAAGACGTTCATACTTCTCTAATTTTCCATGTCATAAAATTAAGAAATTTCATATTGTCAAGTTGATATTTTCCGATGGAAATATATATTATTGGGTATTACCATTTTAATAATGAATTGATTTAATCCGGTTTTAGTAAGAATCAAATGAAATCTATCAAAAATCGGTTTCATAATTGCCTTAATCTACAGCTCAATGACATTTCTTTTTTCTTTTCTCCTTTTTTTTCCAGTTAAGGTTTTTTGAGTTGTTGACTCATGTTTTGCTCCATCTTCTTTCTTGCACATGTTAATACTTTTGCAAACTATGACAATTAGAGACAGAAACATTAGAACAAAAATATATCTTGTATAAGTGTCCGTCTGAAAATTACAAGGATAAATACCTTGTTACAGGTTTACAAAACATAACCACTATATTCATTCTAATGGCTGATTTATCCCTAAGTAACCGAAGGAGACCATGCATCTACCAATAAATGGAGTTCTGATCTTCAGCATTTGTAAAGGACTTCAAATTTGCTCGTGAATAGGTTTAGAAACAAGTAAAATTCAAATTAAAATAAAAGAATATAAGTATAGTGAACAGCCCCCCTTTTTAATATATTTTTGTGACATGATATTTTGAAAACACGATTGAGTTTCTATTATTAATGCATTTTAGTGGAAGTGCATCAGTGCATCGTACACAAAAGAGTTCCTGCAGTGCTACTCTGTACTCTGATATGTCAATGTATATCCTCTTAGAGAGGAGTTTCTTTTCCCGTTGTTTTGCATAAGAACAGTTATTATTGTTTGTTAGCAACTTTTTCCATGTATAATTTATTATTTTTGTTGCTGGAAAGGATAAAAAAAACAATGGGAAAATGATGATCGTAGGTATTGAATAAGGGAGAAAAACCTTGAACTAATGAAATTTACCTAAATATTATCAGCAGGTCTTATCTTAATTCTTTGTTTCTAAATGTGATTCTGTTTATTTGAAAGAAATCCCATCATCCTTAGAATTGTGATAGTTTTTTCTCGGATAATTCTATATGTATACCTCATCGTGTACACAATGGATTACACCCCTTCCACATGGAGGGGGGGCGAGGAATATTTTATTGTATGTGGGCCCTTCCATGTGAGAGGGGTGTAATACTGTGTGTGTTGGGAATTTACTTATTATGCGCAGTGAAAATAAGACAAATTTTCAATTCTCATTAAGAATCGTCTTTGTGTTTAGATAGAAATTGTGATAAAGATTGTACCTTGTACTGGATTTGCAAACTCCTTTGCTATTCTTTTGTTCCAACGATCTGATTCGTCACGCACAGCTGTCCAATTGTCTAACATCCAATGATGATCCACACAGATAATAAGATTGCAAGATTAGGGTTTTTTTCTTGTGTCAGCAAGAATAATGAAAAATCTCTACAGTTTTTGAAAACCCTAATCATATTTATATAAGCCCGAACGGGATTTGGCCCGACCCGATCCAATATTTAATTAATTCACTTTATTAAATTCGGTCCGTAAATTAATTAATCCAATTAATTAATTCGAGTCTATAAATAATCAATCCAATTAATTAATTTATCCAACGATTGTTAGATTATTTAATTGACAAATTGCAATCTTCCCATTCTCTTTTGTGTGCGACCCATTATATTCTGATCATGATGCCTAACGACGTGAAATATTATTTTAATCTAATCAAAATTGATAAATTAAAACACCCTTTTAATTTATCACCGGGTCACACTCACCGTCCCAGATTGACATCGAGCAATGTGTCAAGGTAGTACGTATGACAGGAAATATCACGTGGTATGGCAAAACAAAACTCGTTCATTTACCGTGAAACTTTAATTTCTTCGTCAATATGATTAGATCAATTATAAGATATGAAAGTATGTCAATCTTGATTATTTATTATATCTTTCACTCGACTATTAAGTCAATATAAGTTGAAAACTCATTTTCGACTTATGAGTACACCTTGGCCAAGAATTTCGTTATTGACTTAATTGAATGAAATGCAGATCATAATCTCTTATTATTTAAGAGTGACGAATCCTCTATTGGTCATTCACAACCTTCATACGATTCTTAACATATCCGAATGATGCCGTATTAGCTGCCCTTGGCAGAGCAACATCCAACACCGTCAAAGCATGACTGTCCTCATATAAGATACTATGACGACCTCAAGTCAAAGGACAAATCCTTCTACTGAACGTTAGAGATTAACCACTAACACTCAGATAGTTATTCATGTGGAATCTTTAGGCGGATTTCCAATATTTTGTTCTATAACAAAATATCCACGTGTTCATTCAAGAGTCACCACACTTCAGCTTGTGAGATCAACTACTTACTTCACAAATAAGAAATGTCACACGTGATGGTCTGTCCGTAATGACGATATCTGTATCTCGTTATTACTTACGACCACGAACGATTTGGATTTTCAGGGTCTGCAGACATTTGTTTTTCTAAACAGGGCATCTCTTCCTCATTGAAGGTAAGATCTCTACTTGTTATCATTTTATATCCCCCATGACCTCTAGCCCATAACCTATAGCCTTTAATTCCTTCAGAATAACCTAAGAACACACATTTCTGAGCCCTTGGCTCCAATTTCCCCAAATTCTGGTGACAGTAAGCTGTACACCCAAAAATTTTAAGGTGGGAATAGTCTGGTAGTTTCCCAGACCACTTCTCTTCAGGTGTCTTTCCTTCCAAAGCACTAGATGGGGTTCTATTCACTATATATGTGGCTGTCATAATAGCCTGCCCCTCCCCCCACAACACCTTGGGAACTCCAGATCCCATCATCATGCACCTGACCTTATCCAACAAGGTCCTATTCATTCTATCAGCCATCCCATTTTGTTGGGGAGTGTATGGGACAGTTTTGTGTCTTAGGATTCCATTTTGTTCACAAAGTTTATCAAATTCTGAGTTGCAAAATTCAAGTCCATTATCAGTTCTCAAAATTTTGATCTTTGTTGACATTTGATTTTCAATAAGGACTTTCCAACTCTTAAATTTTTCAAAAGTTTCAGATTTGTGTTTTAGTAGAAAAACCCACACTTTTCTTGAAAAATCATCTATTATTGAGAGGAAATACTTATTTCCCCCTTGGGTAGTTGTAGAGGCTGGACCCCACAAATCAGAGTGGACATATTCCAATGGGAAAGTAGATTTATGCTTCCCAGAATCAAAGTGGAGTCTGTGATATTTGCCAAAAGTACAGCTTTCACAGAAGGGTATTTTTGATATTTGGTCCTTACCAAATGCCCTCCCTTTATGTAGGATTGTGAGGCCTTTTTCACCAACATGTGCAAGCCTTTTATGCCATTTTAGGGTGGAATCAGATTCAGTATTAGAAACAGTAGCATTATTTTCAAGTGCTGTTTCAGCTTTAACTACATAGATTCCATTTTTCTTTATACCCTTAAAGATGACAAGAGATCCCTTGATCACTTTCATCTACCCATCTCCAATCCTACCACACATCCCTAGGTCATCTAATTCTCCCATAGAAATCAGATTCCGTTTGAGTTTAGGTACATACCTCACTCTCTCTAGGGTATACATGCATCCATTTTCAAATTTTAGGGTCACATTACCTAAACCTTCAACTTTGCAGGCAATGTTATTTCCCATAACCACTTCATCACCTCTTACCTTCTTAAAATCTTGAAGCCAAGACCTTTCATGTGTAATATGAAAAGTGCAACCTGAGTCCAATATCCACTCATGGACATATCTGTTGTGTGCATAATTTGCCACTTCCAGATCATGTTGCTGAGCCACTACATATACATCTACTGTATTAGGTTCAGCAGGCTCAACAACATTTCCCTCATCAACTTTCCTTTCCTTAAGTTCTATTTTCTTGTTATGGCAATCTTTTATGTAGTGTCCAAGTTTACCACAACCATAGCACTTCCTGTTATTTCTTGATTTTGATTTAGATCTTGATTTACTCCTGAATTTCTTTCTGTTACTGTTTCCTGAATGATTTTGATTTGGATAGGTATTATATTGCCTATTTGGTTGTCTTCCTCTCATGAACAAAATCTCAGATTCCTTCCTTTGTCTTTCAGTTTTAAGTTCCAATTCTTTACTTCTTATAGAATTTATAACAACTTCAGGAGTCAAAGTGTCTCTGCCATACTTAGTGGCAGATTTGACATCCCTATATGCCTTTGGTATGGCATTAAGAAGTATTACTGCTTTATATTCGCCAAAAATTTTATCCCTTGCATTAGTGATATCTTGTACCAATTTGTTGAAGGTATCAAGATTATCATCTAGGTCTTTGGTTGGATCAATTTTAAAACTAAAAAACCTTTCTAGGAAGAAGAGCTTATTAGGTAAAGAGTTCACTAAATATAGCTCATCTAATTTTTTCCATAGGGCCTTAGCATTTTCTAATTTTCCTACTTTTCTTAACACTTGGTCAGACAGGTGGAGAATGATTGAGGTATAAGCTAAATCATCTGATTCAGTTCTCTGTTCTTGTGCCATTGTTTTAGGAAACTCTTCAGTTATTGCCTTAGACACTTTCTATTGTACTAGAACCCCTCTCATTTTTTGTTGCCATATAGGGAAATCTCCATTCCCATTAAAGACCCCAAGTTCAAAGCTAGTGGTGGTCATTTTATAAATCAAACAGGTAACATTTAGCAATATTGTTTTTATCACAACAGGCAGATAAGAGGCAGAGATTTTTACTATTACAGGCAAGGCAGTAGAATATGTGTAAATGTGGAAATAACAACTTTAACATACACACTATATCCAGTACAAAGCTTAAAGATCAACTACCCAGCCTTACCAGGATTCCGTGAGACTCAAGATCTCAGGTCAAGGCTTGGGTAGAGGATAGAGGTTTTTGTTAACAAAAAATTTGAGAGGTATTAATACAAAAATCGAGAACAAAAATAATCACAAGTATTGTTATAGTATTTCAGTATAACAAGAATCAGAGACAAAATTTACAAGTATACTTCAATACTGAGTAATAGACAAGTATAGGCAGATTATCGCTAATCACACAAGTCCAGATGCAAAAACAATTAGGAAAGCATTATTCGTCAATTAAGATAAGTAACTAGAAATCGGACAATAAAATAAATTTTTGGGGTTCAAAGAATTAAACCACAGTGGTGGTCGTTTCACTTGACCACCACAGATTTCACAAAGCCGACAGTCCACAATACTCAAGATCGTACTATTCCAGTCACATATCTACAGTATCTCGCAACAACGTGGTTCGATTCACCCACATGAGCCAATCGAAGGCTTTGATACCACTGTTACACAAAGATATGAGCACAAATATATAAAACAATCAAGAATGAGTTACCAGAAAATATTCCAGAAACATTATTTGTTCTGCAGCTCGTAGAAACTCAAACCAAAAGGCATCAGATGGAGATCCTTTCATTTCAGGGCTCAGACTCATGAAAAACACAGGATTGTACCCGTCTGTTTGACCCACTCGATCCCCCCAACCCTAAGGTTTTTCTCTATCAGATTAAAGGAAACCACAAGGGTAAAATCACACACCAAACCCTTTCCAATCTCTTAGTAATTGGTTTCACACAGAAGTTTTACTCAGAAATCGAATCCAATCAGAGATTGGAAGTTCACAAAGAAGAAGAAGGGTTTTGGAAGAATCTCAAAGTCTCAGGTAGCTGCTCAAGAAAGAAAAATGACGTTCCAGCAAATTAGGGCAAGGGATGGATTTATTTATACCCACAAGAGGCAACCATTGATCAAGGTTTCATCCAACGATCAGGGGCTTCCAAGAGAAATTGAAGAAGGCGTGTTTCTGGCTGTGTTAAAAACGCCTCGCCACAGAAACACGCTTTAAACCTATTTGGGCCTGGGTGGATCCGGTCAAGTTATTGGGCAAGAGCCTAGTAATTATAAAACCAGTAATTGGGCTTTAGCCCATTTTTGTCATCACAGCCCCTAAAAGGCCATTGAGCATCACAGCCCAACAGTTTTATCAGCTTCTTCGTGCCAATGGAACTATCCTTTCTTAAGGAGGTTGGTTAGGGGATGAGCTAGGATGCCATAATTCCGAACAAATTTTCGTAGTAGCCTACAAATCCCAAGAATCCCCGCAACTCTACAATGTTAGTAAGCTGTGGCCATGATAGCATCGCTTCAATTTTTTAGTTATCTACCTATACTCTTTGGTTAGTGACAATGTACACCAAATATTCGAGTTTTTTTTCAGGTGACAGGGAAACCCGCAGCCGCTACCCTTCGGGTGCGCACTGGGTAAACCCTCAGGCTCACGCAATAGCCTGCAAACCATGCTAGCCAGGTAAATCGGACTAGGCAAGCCCTATGCAACAGGCTTGATCGAGAAAGTGTTGGTAGGAGAAATCGAACTCATGACCAAAGGCCTCCTTCTTGCTTGTCAAAATTGCACTTACTGGTGTTAATAAAAACCTGGTGCTCACGTAATATTCCCAAAGCTTTGCTAATATGTTCCAGATGAGTATCCCAAGTGGGACTATATATAAGAAAGTCAAAAAAAAAAAAAAAAAACTAAAATCAACTTTCATAGGTAAGGTCAAAAAATTGAGTTCATAATAGCTTAAAAAGTTGAAAGGGCGTTGCACAAGCTAAAAGGCATAAACAATTATTCACAATGAGCATTATGGGTTCTAAAAGCTATTTTTGGAATGTAAGAAGCATGCATTTGTACCTGGTGATACCCCACCTTTAGATCTAATTTGGTGAAGAATGAAGTACCGTATAACTCATCAAGCATATCATCCACGGTTGGAATGGAAAATCGATCCTTGACGGTGGCTGCATTGAGTGCTCGATATGTAATATATTAAATTAACCTTAATGCCAAGATCTTAGAATTCTATAATTTTCACATATGAATAAAATGATCAAGAAACATACCTTGATCCATAGAGATAATCAAGATATTTCAAATCTACAAAACAAGATAAACAAGTAAAATAGAGAAAACATTTCTCTCAACTTGACCCCTCTATCTTGTGAATTGACTAAATCTATGGGTATGTAGCCAACATATATAGGATAGAGAGAGGATAGTTTTTTTCAAAAGTTACTTCCAGTAACCACTTTCCATAAAGATCATTAATTAAGACAAATAACTCCCCCATAAATCTTACAAAACCGACGTGTCTATCTTTCATGAGCCAATAACTACCTCAACATTTAAAATTCAAATAAAGTTAGTTATTTTTTCTGGTCATGTGGGACATTAATTCTTACATTCTCCCACATAGCTCATATGACAACGACACTTTATTTGAATTGATAAGGTAACTATAATATACGCATAACATCAGCTCATTTGCACCTTTAGGGAGATTACGTTAATATTGTAATTAAATAACTTGCTAACGTAGGTCTTGGCGGTAAACATCATTATAGCAATATTTTCCCTTCCATGTACCAAGATGCTAGTAAATCACTTAGTCACAATCCATAACGAGAAGTACCTATAATGTCCCAATAATTTCTTTGTCAAAGACGATTCTTGTTATCAATAATCCATATCCATAATTATATAACACATGGAAACAAGAAATATCAGAAACACCATAAATGAGATCTCAATTAATGTTTTAGAACAAAACATAAAGATTGAGATCCATAAACAAAACTCATAGATCAAAACCAAGACCCATACGATCAACATGCTCTTTAAATATCTTTGGTGGTAATCCTTTAGTTAAAGGATCTGCAATCATGAGCTCAATCTTAATATGTTCTATAGACACTCTTTGTTTTTGAACTTCCTCCTTAACAGCCAAATATTTGAGCTCTATGTGCTTAGTGTCATTACTATATTTGTCGTTCTTAGAGAAAATGACTGCTGCGGAATTATCACAATAAACTCTCAGCGGCCTAGCAATACTATCAACAATTCCAAGTCCTGAGATAAAATTTCGCAGCCATAATGCATGAACTGTGGCCTCAAAGCATGCCACAAATTCAGCTTCCATGGTAGATGCTGCTATGACAGTCTGTTTGGCGCTCTTCCGTGATATTGCTCCTCCAGCTAATAGGAACAAATAACCAGACGTTAATTTTCGATTGTCAACACAACCAACAAAATCTGAGTTGGAGTAATCAATCACCTCTAATTGATCAGATCTTTTATACATTAGTATGTACTGCCTTGTTCCCTTCAAATACCTCAACACTTTCTTTGCAGCTTTCCAATGCTCAATTCTGGGATTACTTTGGTATCTCTCTAGCAGACCAACTACAAAGCTGATGTCTGGTCTTGTACAAGTCTGTGCATACAACAAGCTTCGAACAACAGATGCATAAGGAATATTTTTCATACTTTTCATTTCCAATGCATTCCTTGGACAATCTCTTTCACTTAACTTGTCCCCTTTACAAATAGAAGCAAGAGTGGTAATACAATTAAACATATTAAATCTTTCAAGAACTTCATCAATATATCCTTTCTGAGACAATCCTAACACTCCATATGATCTATTAAGGAACATCTCAATTCCTATCACGTAGGTTGCCTCACCCATATCTTTCATTTCAAAGTTCATAGAAAGAAATTTCTTGGTTTCGTTTAGTAAAGCAAGATCACTACTAGCAAGCAATTTATCATCAACATATAGAATCAGGAAAATAAACTTGTTCCCACTAACCTTCAAATATATACACCGATCAACAGTGTTTTCCTTAAATCCAAAGGACGTGATGGTATCATTAAACTTAATATACCATTGTTTAAAAGCTTGTTTAAGTCTATATATCGATTTCTTTAACTTGCATGCCATATGCTCCTTTCCTTTAATCAAGAAACCTTCAGATTGATCCATATAGATCTCTTCATCTAAATATCCATTTAAAAAAGCAATTTTTATATCCATCTGATGTAACTCTAAATCAAAATGAGCTACTAGAGCGATTATGATTCTAAGAGAGTCCTTCTTCGATACAGGAGAGAGCGTCTCTTTGTAATCAACACCTCCTTTTTTAGTGAAACCTTTTGCGACAAGTCTAGCTTTATGTCGTTCGATATTGCCATTATAGTCGCGTTTGGTCTTAAAGACCCATTTACACCCAACTGACTTAGAACTTTAGGCAAATCAACAATGTCCAAGACTTCATTTTGCTCCATTTATTTCAACTCATCATTCATAGCGTTGATCCACTTTTCAGAATTATCACTTTCAATAGCATGTGAAAATGAAACTGGATCTTTACTTGTCCCTAAATCATAATCAGATTCTTGCATATATACCAAATAATCATCTGAAATAGCTTGTCTCTTTTCTCTTTGAGATCTTCTTAATACTATTTCTTGTGGTTGTTCTGCAACCGATTTATTAGTGACAATCTCATTATGGAGTGATTGATCACTAGATTATTGTTTGGTGTTGTTATAATGTTCTACAACAGGAAAAACAACAATTTCCCTTGAAGTTACGGGTATCGAGACAGGCACTCGAACTTCTTGAATGATCATATCACGTAATGCGTCACTCCCTCTAATTTCACCATTCTCAAAGAACCTGGCATTTTCGGCTTCTACAATCTTCATACTATGGTTGGGACAGTAAAACCTATACCCTTTGGACTTCTTTGGGTAACAAACAAAGTACCCGCTTACAGTTCTAGAATCCAATTTCTTTTTATGTGGACTGTAGATCCTAGCCTCTGCTGGATATTCCCAAATATGAAGGTGTTGTAAGCTCGGCTTCCTTCCTGTCCACAATTCAAAATGAGTCTTTTGAACTGCCTTATTAGGAAGCTGATTAAGTAAATAATCAGTGGTCTTAAGGGCTTCCATCCACAACGAAATGGGTATCGTGGAGTTACTTAACATACTCCTAACCATTTCCATAAGTGTACGATTTCACCATTCTGCTGAGGCATACCAGACATTGTGTATTATGTACAAATACCATGCTCTTCTAGGAATTTAGCAAAAGGACCTGGACATTGTCTCACTCCATCATACCTTCCATAATACTCACCACCTCTGTCAGATCGAATGAATTTCACCTTTCTATCTAATTGTCTCTCGACTTCAGCAATATATATCTTTAAAGCATTTATTGCTTGAGACTTTTCATGCAACAAATAGACATAACTGTAATGTGAAAAATCATCAATGAAAATAGATAAAATACTTTTCTCCACCAAGTGATGGTGAGTCGAAAGGTCCATAAAGGTCAGTATGGATAATCTCGAAAAGTTCTTCACTTCTTGTAGCTCCTTTCTTTGTATGTTTGGTTTGCTTTCCTTTAAGACAATCAACACAAACGTCAAAATCAGTAAAATCAAGATCCAAAATAATCCCAGCTTTTACTAATCTCTCCATCCTTTCTCTGGATTTATGCCACAGTCGTTTATGCCATAAGATGAAAGAATTTTCATAAGCTCCTCTACGTTTAATTCCAACATTGCGATGCAAGGTTAGAAGGGTTTGTGCAAAATTTTATTAAGATTAAATTTATATAGCCCTTCATATAAAATTCCAGAACTAACAAATGTTCCATTTCTAAATAAACGGAAACTACTATTATTAAAATTAAACGAATATCCATTAAAATCAAGTCTTGACAAGGAAACTAATTTTTTGGAAAAACAAGGTACATAAAGAGTATCAAATAGGTCCAAATAATGGCCAGATTCTAAGAACAAACGAAAAGTTCCAACACCAACAACTGGTACTTCCATTCCATTTCCCAATACTACAAAATGCTCAGTTTCCTTTATGTTCTAGATTGAAAGTATCCCTGCATCGAATTTGAAATATGAATAATAGAACCAAAGTCAATCCACTATGTATTAGAAGGAGCTTGAGTCATATTTGATTCGAAACATATATGAGTTAGAAGCTCACCTTTCTTTTTTAACCAAGCTCTACGTTTCGGACAATCTTTCTTTAAATGCCCAGAGTGACAAAAATAGCATTTTGGTCAATGTTGTTCCTTCTTTTGGACCCCGTTGGCATTAGATGTTCCAACGATCTTGAATGGATCTTTCTTAAAGCTCTTCTTCGATTTCTTTCCTTTATTTCTAGCTCTATGACTCGTAATGTTCACAAAATGCTAACCTTGTTGCTTAAGTCTTGCCTCTTCTTGAACAAGCATACCTTCCAATTCATTCACATTCCACTTTTCCTTAATAGTGTTATAGTAAATCTGAAATGGCCCATACTGAGCAGGCAAGGAATTCAGAATAAATTGACCAAGGAAACTTTCATCAACATTCATTCCTAGAGTTTTGAGTCTAGCAATCAGATTAGTCATTTCAAGGACATGTTCGTGTATCCCATTGCTACCATCAAATTTTATGGTGGTAAGTTCAGCCATTAATCTCCTTCCAAGGGACTTATCTGTTGAACGAAAGCGATCTTCCACGGCCTTGAGATATTCCTTTGCATTATCATTTTGAGAAAGCGTCGATTTAATATTATTTCCCATACACATTCGCATTAACATAATGTCTAACCTATTCGATCTTTCACATGACTTAAACAAAGCTTGCCCTTCCGCACTGCTAGTTTCTATAATAGCAAGAGGTTTGTCAATTCGCAAAGCTATGTCAAGATCCAGAACACCTAGATGAAACTAGATCTGTTCCTTCCAGAAATCTGATCCATTAAAGATTGGAATAGATGAAACTAGCGAATGAAGCGAAACAGGAACTGACACTGCAATACATACATTCATAACATTAGTGCTTTAAGAGAAAAGCTTTCATTAGTACTATTGCGTTCAATCCTTGGATTAACTATGGCAATATACTAGCAATTAAGCTTCATTTCTTACCACAATTCTCATTTGGGAGATACTATGTTATACCAATCATAATAAACATAATGATGCTACTTTAGTTTCACTTTAATTTGTAATTAAATATACTTCAATTAGACATGTTTGTTATCTTTGGATATACAAAACACATATAACTAAGCATATCAAATAACCACTTTCATGTTCAAGATTAATAAAATAACTTATCAACCTTTGGGCGATCCATAATAATTTTATAATCTATGAACATCAATATACTCTTGACGTCAATAATTTTAATGTCATCTTCCTTACAAGCATCAAACTATCAAGAGTAATTGACAAATAAATTATGTAATTTAGTATTTGTATACCATAATGTTTGGCCACTTTGGTGACTAACAAACAACATTAATCAAACATTAATTACATAAACAAAGCATAAAAAATAGGTACTTAAACTATAATCTAATTTAATCCATAATTCAAAGTCCAATACTATAATTAACCATTCATATGTCACCATCTTTAATCAATAATTACTGGACTTATGAAACATAATACTGTTAATAATTATTGAGCACTAAATAATATTTTGTACTAATTACAGTAAAGAAACTTTCATAATAGAGTTAAACAGTAAACATCAAATTGGTTTGCTGAGTCAATGGTCCACGGGTCTGTTTACATATTCCAAGTGATCTGCCCCCACAATGTTAATAGAAAACTAAAGACTGCCAAATTATACATACAGTGGCCAGCAGTAAGTATTGAATAATTGTGAAAACCATGAAATCTGACTTTCCTTTGACCAACCACAATACAACAAACATGGCAGAATTGTATATTTTCTACAGGGCCATTCCAACCATCAATATACATGGCATATTATAACGATAATAAATGCAAGTGATTTTGTACTTTTCTGATGCACAGTAAACTACACTTTTTCTCAAATTCTTTTCGAAGCAAAAAAGAAAATCAAAGATGCATTGAATCATTTTTTAAACGTAACGCATTCAGCAGCGGAACCTTTTATTATTTTATTTTTTTGCACATTAATTCAAAAATCGATACGTAAAATTAAGAATCGACAAATGAAAAACATGAATCTTTAATGGAAAATTAAGAATCGTATAACTTGAGCTCTGATACCACATGTAATATATTAAATTAACCTTAATGCCAAGATCTTAGAATTCTATAATTTTCAGATATAAATAAAATAATCATGAAACATACCTTGATCCGTAGAGATAATCGAGATATTTCAAATTTGCAAAACAAGATAAACAAGTAAAATAGAGAAAATGTTTCTCTCAATTTGACCGTCTAGCTTGTAACTTTTCAATTGACTAAATCTATGGGAATGTAGCCAACATATGTAGGGTAGAGAGAGGACAGTTTTTTCCAAAAACTTCCAAAAACCACTCCCCATAAAGATGGTTAATTAGGAAAATAACTCCCCATAAATCTTACAAAATTGACGTGCCTGTCTTTCATGAGCCAATAACTACCTCAACATTTAAAATTAAAATAAAGTTAGTTATTTTTTCTGGCCATGTAGGACATTAATTCTTACACGATGATCAGTACAAAATCTCCAACTTCCGTCTTTTTTCTTCGCCAACAACACTGGAGATGAAAATGGATTGATGCTAGGACATATGAGACCCATTTGAAGCATATTTTGGATTTGTTTCTCAATTTCTCCCTTTTGGAAGTAGGCATATCGATAGGGGCGCACATTCATAGGTTTAGTGTCTTCTTTAAGGGTGATGTAATGCTCAATCTCTCTTGCTGAAGGTAATTGTGTCGGCTCTTGGAAAAATTTGCGTAATTTTCTAGAATTTTCTTCGTGCTAGCTTCTATATCTTCGTGAGATCCTTCGACTATCATTTGAAGGTAAAGTACAAATAACATGTGCCCTTGACGCAATTCCTTTGTAATTGTCTTCAAAGAGGTAAACTCGGTGGGCTAGTTGTCAACTCCTTGAAGTTGCTTGATTTCATTGCCCCCAACGAAATTCCATGGCCATCTTCCTCCAAGCACAAACCACATGTCCTAACAACTCCAACCACTGGACACCTAATACAAAATTGAGGCCTGCTAAGGGAAAAGAGTAGAGAATAAGTGTAAAGAGTATGCCTTGTAAATTTACATGCATTCCCTCAAATCTTCCTTGACATTTTAAACTTTCTCCATTGGCCACACACATTGTAAAAGATTCGGTAGGAGTTACTGTTGAGAAAAATGTAGGAAAACCTAAAAACTTAATGAACTCCAAGGCACGAAAAACGTTATCTTTTAAGAGATGTTTCTCCCCTTATCCAACGAAGTCACGACTGGGGTATGATAGAAAATCTCTCTCAAGATACAATGGAAGCGTTTGATTCAAATTGTGACTATTTGATCAAACCAAGAAGACACTCGAAAAAGAACTGATGATGCCAAGAGAAAGAGAGAAGAATATTTTTTTAATGTGTTTTGCAAACGAGAATTCACCTAGAATTTATAGCAATTGAGGCAACCGTTTGAATAGATGTGTCCCTTGAAATGAAGAACACATATGTTAGAAGTAACGGTCAAAACGAACAGATGCACCTATTCAAAGACTTTTGAAAATAAAATTCTCTTTGCGCAGCGGCAAACGCTAGTCGAGGCGGCAAATCATTCACAAAACAAAAAATAAATAAATACATGCAAAATAATGAAAAATATCTAACAGTTACTGGTAATCAGACTAGGTTCGCCATAGGTTCACTGAGGAAATTATGTGTTGAACCGCTGTCAATGAACACTACCATCTCATGGGAGCCAATTTTTGCTAATACTCACATAGTTCTTGGGACTGTCCATCCCAAAAGAGCTTGTAAAGATATCTCAGGTTCTAGTCGTGCTTCTTGGTCTTCTTCTGCCGGTAATTCTTGTGTTGCCTCTTCATATATAACAACGCTGTTACTAGATTGCCCTTCCAATAATAGCAGCTGCAATCCTTTGTACGGGTGTCCAGTTGTAAGTTTCTCATTACAATTGAAGCACAATCCCTGTGCTTGATGCCTTTGCATCTCATCCCAAGACATCCTTCTAATTGGTGTCATTGGTGGTGCTCAATTTGCTTATGGAAGAGCTGTTGGGAATCGACTTATACATGCACAGCGGAATTTAAAATAATTTTCGATTCCTACCAAGCATTGTTTTTGTGTTTAGATAGGAATTGTGATAAGGATTGTACCTTTGAAGAATTCTGCAATTCTTTTGCTTTTCTTTTAGTTCCATCAACCTTGATTCGCCACCACAGCTGTCCAATTGTCCAGCCTCCAACGGTGATCCATACAGAAAATAAGATTGCAGCCTCTAGGATTTTCTCTTGTGCCGGCAAGAATAATGAAAATCATATGGACCTCAAACCCTAGCTATGTATTTATATAAACCCAAACGGACTCGGCCCGGTCCAATCCAATATTTAATTAATCCAATTAATTAAACTCGGTCCGTGAATTAATTAATCCAATTAATTAATTTATCCAACGATTGTTAAATTAACCAATTGGCAATTTGCAATCTTTCAATTCTCTTTTGTGTGCGACCCATTAGGTTCCCGACCACGATGCCTAACGACGTGAAATATTATTTTGATCTAATCAAAATTGATAAATTAAAACACCCTTTTAATTTATCGTCAATTCAAACAAGCCGTCCCTGATTGACATCTAGCAATGTGTCAGGGCAATACATGTGACGAAAAATGTCACGTGGTATGACAAAACCAAATTCGTTCGTTTACCGTAAAACTATAATCCCTTCGTCAATATGATCCGATCAATTACGAGATATGAAATTGTGTCAATCTCGATCATCGATCATATCTTTCACTCCACTATTAAGTCAATATAAGTCGAAAACTCCTTTTCGACTTATGAGTACACCTTGGCCAGGGATTTCATCATCGACTTAATTGAATGAAACGCAGATCATAATCTCCTACTATCTAAGAGTGACGAATCCTTTATTGATCAATCACAACCTTCATACGATTCTTGACGTACCCGAACGATGTCGTATTAGCGGCCCTTTTCAGAGCAACATCCAACACCGCCAAAGTATGACTGTCCTCATATAAGGTACCATGACGACCTCAAGTCAAAGGACCAATTCCACTACCGAGCGTTAGAGATTAACCGCTGACACTCAGATAGTTATCCATGTGGAATCTCTCAACGGGTCTCCAATGTTTTGTTCTATAAAAAAACATCCACGTGTTTATTTAAGTGTCACCACACTTTAACTTGTGAGATCAGCTACTTACTTCACAAATAAGAAATGCCACACGTGATGATCTATCCGTAATAACGATATCCGTATCTCGTTATTACTTACGACCACGGATGATTAAAGATTCAATAAGATGTAATTTGTATCTCACAATCACAACTCCTTGTGATTAACAAATTACAAATAGTTGAATCTACGGACTCTATTATTTATTTAATTGTCTATTAATTAAATAATAGATCTGCCATTTAATTGCATTAATTATATATAAAAGTATTTATGTCCAAAGTTGATTGGACCTAAGGCATAATACTTACAAACTCCCACTTGCACTAGATCCAATCACTTATGTATCAAATATCATAAGTCTACATGACGATCATATTTATACTACGACAACTCTTTGTCAGTGGATCTGCAATATTATTAAATGTGGAAATTTGCTCTTCTCTTTGCGTCATTTCTATGTATTATCTCTTTGATGAGATTATACCGCCTTAATACATGTTTGAATCATTGATAAAACCCTAGTTCCTTTACTTTCGCAATGGCTCTATTGTTATCATAATACTATTGTTTGTGATCAACAATATCAGGAACTACTCCAAGTTCATTTATGAACATCATGATCCATATTGCAACTCTTTGCTACTTCTGAAGTATCCATGTATTAGGTTTCTACTATTGAATCAACGATTGCTTCACGTTTGGGACCTTTCCAACATACCGCTTAAGAGTAAACCAATTTCTCCATATGAAATCTTCTCAAGATTTCATCTATGTAAATTGGGATGAGTTAAGCAATCTTCTAGATCTACCTCTATAGATCAAGTTGCTTATCCCATATCGTTTATGAATAAATCCTTTAACAACCATTATTTCAACGATTGAAACATAGGGATGTCGTTTTAGGAATACGAAAAATGCTCCCGCTATCTTCTTGTAAACACACAATTCGTTTTCAAATTTGATAAAATCAAACACTTTGACTTTTCATCAAATCTAAGATTTCAACTCCAAGAGACTTCTCTTAACCTATAGTCACGATATGCAACTGTTGCAAACAAAACCCGAATGGACTTAAGCAAGGCTACAGGAGAAATATTTCACCAAGGTCAACATTTAATCTTTGCTTCTAGCCTTACTTTGTATATATGGATATTCATATCCATATCAACCTTTTCTTTTGTAAACTATTTACAAAAGCTTATGGGCTTTATTCCATTAGGAGGCTTCACTTGCATCGAGTTTCATCTCGAGTTTCATGGCTTCTTGCTGTTTCTTTTAAGTCAACACTTGACTTTGTTTTGTTGCAACTAGCAGGTTCATTATCCTGGATCAATGATTAATGATCATGGATTCGCACCTTCTTGAAGGTCGAATGACCCTACTAGATTCACATAGAGCTATCATGTCCTCAGGAGTCTTTACTTCCTGATCCAAAGTATGTCCCATATCAGATATGGGATCGAACTCGAATTTATCTAATTTGTTAACTATATCTGTGGACTCTTGAACTCTTTCAAGTTCTATTTTGCTCCCACTGTCCTCCCTTAGAGTAAACACTTTCTCTAAGAAGATGATATGTTGTGAGACGAAGACTTTCTTTATGATAATAGAATTCAAATGTCTCATTTGAATATCCCCACAAATATGTATTTATCAGGTTTAGTGTCAAACATATCTGATTCAAGGCGCTTCAAATAAGCGTTATGGCCCCAAGCTTTCATATAAGATAAATTGGGACTATTGCCTTTCCATAACTCGTATGGAGTCCTGTTAACCAATTTAGATGGGACATGGTTTAGTGTGTTGCACACTGCAATCAATGCGTGACCTCAAAATAATTTTGAGAAATTTGCATGGCTTGTTATTAATCGCATTATATGTAATAATTAACGATTCTTCATTTTAGATACACCACCTTGTTGCAGTGTATATGAAGGAGTCCACTGTACGAGAATCTCATTCTCTCTTAGATAATCTAAATTTTATCTTTAAGATACTCTCACTTGATCGAATCTTAATGTGTGGGTCTCTTTACATATTTGTTTCTCTAATTCTAGTGTAAATCTCTTGAACTTTTCAAGAATTTCATGTTTGAGTTTTCATCAAGTATACATGATCATTGATGAAATAAGAGAAACATTACCTGACATTGATTGACACGAATCCATATGCATCACTATGCATTAGACCAGTAATTATGCTGACCTTTCTTCTTTTCAAGTAAAAGAAGATTTGGTCATTGTGCCAGACATGCATAATTTGTACTTGTTAAAATCAATTAATCCCAAGTATACATCTTTATGTAACTTTGGAATTACATTTCATCTAAATGACAAAGTCTGTCATGCCAGATTTTGGTAATGATTAGATTATCGCATTTATGCCTTTTAATTTCTATACTCATTATAGAATCCTTAGTATTTAAAGAATATAAACGTCGTTTTGTAATTTACCATAGCCATTGGGATCTTTATCAAGATAAACAAGAACAACAATTGTCCTTAACATTAAAATTGTTCATGTACGAACATGAAATTCATTTTAATGTTCCAACTATGGTGAGTATAAAGCGACATTTTTCTAATTCTAATACTAAAACCAAAAGGCAATGGCAAGAAGTATATTCATACAGGCAATGCAGCAACCTTTGCTCTTCTCTAACGTGTATGTCAACTTCTCCCTTTCGCAGTGGTTTACTTCTATTTAGTTTCTCCATATTTGTATAAATATAATATTTACACCTGGTATCATATACCTAAGAAACTCGTGAAGTAGACGTAAGCCATACAATATTCCTTCCAATGACCTTTCATTCTATAATGAAACCAAGGGTCATTAGATTTGGTATTGTCTTTCGCTTAGACTGTCTTAACCATATTGGATGCTTTCATAAAGCCCCTTTAGACTTCCTCTTAATATTTTTAGAGGAATCAATGACTTGCCCACTACTAACTTCGACGTTGGGCTTAACAATCTTAAGCATATTAAGCAACTCAATAATTGTGCATTCAAGCTTATTCACGTTAAATTAATAATTAGTTATGAATAGCTTTCTCTGACAGAGATTGCAAAATCAAGTCACTACTTAGTTCATGGTTTGTAATTGAACTCAATTGAGACATTTCTCAACGTCAATCATCTTCAGTGTCTAAGTATCGATTGAAGATTACTCTGTCATTTTGCACCCCTATAGTTGTTCGGAAGTCTCATATCCTTCCACACACGATTATTATCATATAACCCATTGCAATGAAGGATTATGTGTCAACATCTATACTCTCAAGTCGCTTTTGTAACTCAGTGACATAGTTGCAAGTATCACATATGTTGCAGTACTATTATCATCACTGCGTTTACTATAATAGTCGCCTCTTCTTTAATCGAGTCATCACCAGGTGTTTCTGGAAAGGGCTACTCAAGGACGTGACTAATTTTCTCATGCATAAGAACAATTCTCAAATTGCAGTGTCAATTAAGAAAATATAGTTTGGTTGTTGGCATCTAGTATGCCATTCAAAACATATGGTTACTCAGATTCAATAAATATAAATGACAAAAAGAAAAGAATAATATATAAAATGCATCAATTAATTTAATATGGTCTTTTATTAAATTAATTATGCTCCCACTGTTTAAATAAAATTTATGACCCTCTCACATAAATTTATGGAGTCCATGCTTTACTCCCGTGAGTTGGGATCCCATCTATTATATTAAGACCTTGAGTGTACTCAACAAGCCCTAATATAATATTTGGGTAGATACTATTATCAATTGTATCTCCATACAACTCCCAGATCATTAAGCTGACAACTCTTTGTTTTCACACATCTTATGTGATAGCTTAACGTGCCTCTAAAATTTATCTTATTGAGTGTACTCAACAAAAGATAAATTTTAGTTAAGTCAAACCCATCATTCAGAAATATCAAATATTTCATAGTGTCAAACATATCCCTAATGGACCAGCCTTGAGTGTACGCAACAAGCTGAGACGATTTGGGATTCTGATTTTTCACTATAATAATGGAAGGCGATTACAAATGTGACTTAATATTTTATGGAGGGATTTTGCATTCATGAGTCTCATCAACAACAATACAATCATATATATATATTATTATTATACATCTACTATGCAAATAAATAAATATATATATACATATCATAATATAATAGTGTGGACGATAATGGACTTTTACTATCTAGTCTTCTCGAGCCATAAGGAAAACTAGTTGGTCAATTCCTAGGGGGTATGGCATTGAACAGTGTCAATGCACCATCTCCATGGTCTCCACCTCTTCTTGTCTCTTCAATTAGTCAAATTCCAACATATATCCTATACTAGTTGGCACGCAGGCCTAAATGAAATTGGACTTTCAGGCCCATAGTAACAATAATAATAATGGACTCGTAGGTCCAAAATAATAACAATAATAATGGGCTCGGAGGCCCAAAACAATTAAGAGCTCGCAAACCCATAAAACGACAAAACGACAAAAATAAAAATTAACTATTCAACACATCCATATGGTCGAGTCCATAATCGTCCACTAATAATACATTCATCACATAAATGTATACCTATATAATATCTAATATTAGATGCAAATAAGTTTCAAGTTTCTAGCAATTAAGTCATTTAAACTCTTTTAGACAAATGGATCGGAATAACTAAATAATTAATTAATCATATTAATCGATTATTTAATTAGCGGGAATATTTAATTAAAATCAAATTTTAATTAAATAACAAATTAGAGTCCAATTCTAATTCAACAATTATATGCGGGATTATTTAATTAAAATCAAATCTTAATTAAATATCAAATTGGAGTCTAACTCTAATTTCAAAATGTAAGGCGGTTGAATTTAATTAAAATCAAATTTTAATAAAATAGCAAAATTAGAGTCTAACTCTAATTCCAATATTTAGGGCGAATTAATTTAATTAAAATTAAAATTTTAATTAAATACTAAATTAGAGTCCAACTCTAATTCCAAGAAGAAATTTAGGGCGAGGCAATTTAATTAAAATCAAATTTTAATTAAACATCAAATTAGAATCCAATTCTAATTTCTAAAATATCTTTGGGCGAATAATTTAATTAAAATCAAATTTTAATTAAACACTAAATTAGAATCCAATTCTAACTTAAATTGAATTAAGATTTTAATTTAGGATAAAACTCCTAAATAAAATAAAATTCAATTTAGGGTCAAAATTTAATATTTAAGTCAAAATCCAATTTTAACGAAAATATAAAATGTCGTCAATTTTAAATAAAATTTTAATTTTCAAAATTAAATTATGGGTCAAACGCATTTAGAATATAATTTTAAAACATTTTAAAATTCAAAATCAAAACCATTTTGAAATTTGTACATTTATCCAAGTTTAAAATTACAATCAGAGGCTCCCAATTTCAAAAATTCTGTAAAGGTCATTTTCAAAATTTGCAAACTTGACCCTCTTTATAAAATTCCAAGCAGGGGCTCACAATTTCATAAATTGCACAAGAGCCCCCGCCTCCAGACCCCTCACCCGACTCAAAACCCTAACAAAATTTTTTTTTTTCTTTTCTCTTGCCTCATGGTCGCCGCCCCTTCCCTTTCACCGTCCGGCGCCTGCTGCCACTTTGCCGCAGCAACGCCCGGCGCTGCCCACGCCTGGGCAGCGACTGCCCAATGCCGGCGACAACATTGTCGCCGGCCAGTCCCACATCTCCTCTATTTTTTGTTTCGTTTTCAGATTCCAATCCAATAAATAATTTTTCTCTATTTGAAAATTATTTATTTCGTTAATTGCTAAAACAAGAAAAAAAACAATTAACATTTAATTGTTCCAACATGACATGCAAAACAATTTCTAATAAACACAAAGTAGGCTCTGATACCACTGTTGGGAATCTACTTATACATGCACAGCGGAATTTAAAATAATTTTCGATTCCTACCAAGCATTGTTTTTGTGTTTAGATAGGAATTGTGATAAGGATTGTACCTTTGAAGAATTCTGCAATCCTTTTGCCTTTCTTTTAGTTCCATCAACCTTGATTCGCCACCACAGCTGTCCAATTGTCCAGCCTCCAACGGTGATTCATACAGAAAATAAGATTGCAGCCTCTAAGATTTTCTCTTGTGCCGGCAAGAATAATGAAAACCATATGGACCTCAAACCCTAGCTATGTATTTATATAAACCAAAACGGACTCGGCTCGGTCCAATCCAATATTTAATTAATCCAATTAATTAAACTCGGTCCGTGAATTAATTAATCCAATTAATTAATTCGGGAATATAAATAACAAATCCAATTAATTAATTTATCCAACGATTGTTAAATTAACCAATTGGCAATTTGCAATCTTTCAATTCTCTTTTGTGTGCGACCCATTAGGTTCCCGACCACGATGCCTAACGACGTGAAATATTATTTTGATCTAATCAAAATTGATAAATTAAAACACCCTTTTAATTTATCGTCAATTCACACAAGCCGTCCCTGATTGACATCTAGCAATGTGTCAGGGCAATACATGTGACGAGAAATGTCACGTGGTATGACAAAACCAAATTCGTTCGTTTACCGTGAAACTATAATCCCTTCGTCAATATGATCCGATCAATTACGAGATATGGAATTGTGTCAATCTCGATCATCGATCATATCTTTCACTCCACTATTAAGTAAATATAAGTCGAAAATTCATTTTCGACTTATGAGTACACCTTGACCAAGGATTTCATCATCGACTTAATTGAATGAAACGCAGATCATAATCTCCTACTATCTAAAAGTGACGAATCCTTTATTGATCAATCACAACTTTCATACGATTCTTGACGTACCCGAACGATGTCGTATTAGCGGCCCTTTTCAGAGCAACATCCAACATCGCCAAAGTATGACTGTCCTCATATAAGGTACCATGACGACCTCAAGTCAAAGGACCAATTCCACTGCCGAACGTTAGAGATTAACCACTGACACTCAGATAGTTATCCATGTGGAATCTCTCGACGGGTCTCCAATATTTTGTTCTATAACAAAACATCCACGTGTTCATTTAAGTGTCACCACACTTTAACTTGTGAGATCAGCTACTTACTTCACAAGTAAGAAATACCACACGTGATGGTCTATCCATAATAACGATATCCGTATCTCGTTATTACTTACGACCACGGATGATTTCAGATGTAATTTGTATCTCACAATCACAACTCCTTGTGATTAACAAATTACAAATATTTGAATCTACGGACTCTATTATTTATTTAATTGTCCATTAATTAAATAATAGATCTGTCATTTAATTGCATTAATTATATATATATAAGTATTTATGTCCAAAGTTGATTGGACTTAGGGCATAATACTTACAAGAGCTACTGATGCTTGGACTGGAAATGTAGGGCGTATGAATCTCCTCTGCTATATCAGTTGCTCGTCCTTCATCCTAGCCAAGCTAATGGCATCTTTGAGTGTTTTAGGCTTGAATATGTGTATTGCTTCCGCTATCTCCAGTTTCAAGTCACCCATAAAAGTGCCTACCAATGCCTTATGTGTCCATCCTTGGACTTTATTTCCTAGCTTCTCAAATTCCTTTTGATAGCCCCGTAAGGAACCAATCTGCCTTACTCTTGACAAAGCCTCGTCAAAATCCATGCGGCTCTTTATTAAAAGTTTCCCAAGTCACCACTCGACTTTCCTCTTTAAATTTACGGCGAAGCCATTGCCAACATTAATTGGCTTCCCCTTCAAGGTGGAAGGAAGCCTATGTTACCCTCTGATTGTCTGCTGTGTCTTGATATTCAAAGAATTGAGACATTCTGCTAAACCATTCAGTTGGATCATCACCTGAGTATTTCGGAAACTTCATCTTTGCCATTCTCGAGGAAAAAAATTCACCGGCTACCATCCTCTTCCTCATGAGAAGATCGAGAGACATTATCACATCGCTGGTTGTTGTAGCTAATTGATCCTCTGCTTACGAGCAGAGCTTCGGACAACTTGTTAATGGTTTCCTCCAACTAGTGTAGCTTATTAGCCACACGTAGCTCTATACGTTGCATTCCATCTTGAACCCCGTCGAGTCCAGCCTCCAAAGCCTCAATGCCATCCTTGTTGGGGGGCCATTTGACCAAGCTCTGATACCAATGTTAGGTCCTAGTCAGAGTTGGATAAAGACAAAAGAATTGAAAATATAATTCTTTCTTTGGATGAAAGAAAACTACAGGTAGTAATCGGATAAATTTTCTCTGCCTTCTCCTTCATTTTGTGCAATTTAAATAGACAAAGTTACAACCAACTAATTAGCAGAAACTAAAGGAACTGCTGCTACAATATAGGAGGAAGAAACAGACGTGCAAATTTATACGAGTAATTTTCCATAATACATACACCAAAAACAAGCCCTACATACCATTGAGCTTGGCATTGATATTATTTACCACGTCATTTGTTGTAGCCATGACTAAATTTATTTAGAACCGAAACTACTTTTTAATTATAAAATCCCAACCCTGAAATATTCAATAAAACATATGAATATCTCTTTTTTCAATATTCAAAATAATTAAAAATAACACTCCCCTTATAGATAGTACATTGATTAATAAAATGCAAATACATATCAAAATAATCAATACGGTGCATAACACCAAATGAAAAAATATATATATTATGAATAAGAGAACATAAATGAAGATAAACAGTCTTTTGGGTAATTTCAAAATGTTGGTTAACACTACATGTAACAATATAATTGAAAATATATAAATGTTGTATTACTGACATGACAATTCAAACAAAATGTAATCATTCTATGAACCATATTGTATTGTATTGTAATAACGAACAATATTTCAACAAATTAAAATTTGTATAAAAACATGCGATAGTCGTCTTCAACATGCATTAGAAAAATTCCCAACGCACAATAATCAACACTGAACACGTACTAGTCAAATTCAAGAACGTCCCAAAGATATTCAAATAATAATAATTCAATCATCTACGGAAACTCAACAAGTATATCTGAAAAATCAAATCCCCACAGTTCATTAATATCACCTATCAAAAATGAAAAAATAAAATAAAATAAAATAAAAAATGACAAAACAACAAAAGCTTGAACGATAATTACGGAGTAAATAAAAAAAAAATTAAGAGAAAAAGTGAAAATAGAATTACGTGCAATGATTCTTTTACTTTCTTCAATTTCGATGATGCTTTATATTGTCTTTTCTTTGCATCTTTCGATTTTGATGATGATAAATATACAATTTCACTAGAAATCTTGAGGTTGTTATTCAAAGAAGTCCGAGTGACATTAGTTAAAATTTTGACTCTGAACGACAATTTAGGGTTTCCAGAATATGGTAAAGATTAATTAATAATGCTTTCTTGTCAGACTAATTTACCACCTTGGGATGATAGATGCATAGGCGGCAATGAATGATTGATGGAAATTTTCTATTTATTTTCTTAGACCAGCCTATAACTGACGTATTCTATCAACCAAGATGGTAAAATTTCCAGGCAATGTAGCAAGGTTGAAGATTAACACTACATTTTTTTGATAATTTTGAGTCGATTTTTTAAATTGATGAAATTGCATAAACGGAACTCATAAGATCTTTCTCCAAGGATTCTTTTGGGATCTGATGTTACTTTGGAAATAGAGTAAATTTCGATAAATTATTAGGGTTGGGATCATTGAAAACTATTAATTTAGCAGGATTATTATTTAATCGAAAAATTAATAATTATTATTTATCAATAAAATAATGAAGTATTAATTTAGAAAGAATTGGGTGTTCGATCATCGATGTACATTGAAGTTAGTTTGTTCATACATAGTATAGACAAGAGTTAAGTCCATATATTTCAAATCGAGATATACACAAAACAATAAACAATTTCATAGAAGATCAAGTTTTTCAGAATTAAATTCCATAGAAGATCAAATTAATCGAGATGTTACATGCATAATTTGTACACATACAATCGTCATCAGCTTTAGCCTTAGACTCAAAATCATAGTGATTCGATATTCTTCTTGCACCTACAAATGGCATCTCTTTTGAAAGGGGTGAAAAGAAAAATCGACAATGACTAATGAGATTAGGAGAGCATCGTGTGAGAATGAGCATCTGTTGTCTAGTCAACAGGAACTTCAAGAATAGGTTAAAAAAACATTTAAACTCTCCATCGACCAAGGAACAATTTCAAACATTCTCAAAATGTCAGTCAATACGGGTTAGAAGAGATGAAAAGTAGCAATATTAAGAGGCACAAATTAGTAAAATATCCTGATCAGTTAGAAAAAGTATTGTATGAATTATTTCTTCATAATTAAGTGAAACTTAATACGACTGGCAAAATGATATGGAGCAAAGTTAAAGTTTTTTCAAGAAAATATATGGCGAAAATAATATAGATCGAGTTCAACTTCCTAATTGGTTGGCTAGATTGATTCAAGGCAAGACATGAACTAAATCTTATTGAAGGTTTGGTAAAAGTGGTTCGGCCACTATAGAGAATATTGAAGATGCTTAACTTGAAATACGGATTAAACATGTTTATTTTATCAACGAGAGGGAGATCATTTGTTCACAACAAAGCAATTGGAAGAAAGCTAGAAGGACAAGGAGAGAATTATTGTTGTTGTTTGTTACTATGCCGATGGTTCGGATAAAGTACCTAGATGTTTTAAATGTGATGATGCGAATCCCATAGCAACGGTGAGTACGAAACCACAATTAAATTGATGCGGAATTCAAGAACGCCAATTGATAACCCGGATTTGGATTTGAACCCGACAAAGTGAAACAAGAAACCCAAAGATAACTAAGATACGATGAACCCTTTGTTTACAAGTTGAAAAACCCATGGTTCGATATTGAATGCCACAAAGATTTAATCCTTGATAAATTCAATTAGTTGTTCAAAGAAGAACAATGGAAGAAAGCGATAACCTCTCAATTATCAAATTGTCAAAAGTTCTTAATACAATGAAGATGTAAAGTATTTATACTAGCCTCCTAAACCTAGGTAAAAATCGCGCATGATCTTTTAATTATGGTAAAAATCGTGTAGATATGGAATTCTAAAATTAGTGTAGATATGGAATTCTGGACAAACATTGAAATTCGCGAAAATTAAAAAAATGCATCAAAAATTTGTACCATGTGGTCACATTAAAAATTTTCCCCCGGTAACTCCCTGCATAGGTATATGCGATCGCATGGCTTTATTCGGTAGCCTCTTTTTTGTCCACCTTTGTCATGTTAATCCAAGTCTCTTCGGCCTTCAACCCCTACATAAAACTTGCTCCATTTTGGTCCCGAACATGGCGTCATCAATAGTGGCTTTGACAAGCATTCACATCTCCTCTTTAACTCATTTCGCTCTCAATTGCATCATCGGGCCTTTTTCGATAATCAACGGGTCTTGGCTCGAACTTGCCTTCATGACTCCCGCATCTTGGGACATATCATCCCCTCTCTCTTCAAAATAATTTGTCCTCGAATCTGCATCTGCATCAAAAAGAGAGAGATCAGACACATTAAATGCAGCTAAAACACTATACACACCTGGAAGATCCACTTTGTATGTGTTATCGTTGATCTTTTCGATAACTTGAAGTGGATCATCTCCCGTGGCTGCAACTAAGACTTTCTCTGCTCTAGAAAATGCTCATTTCTGAAATGTAACCAGACCCAATCACCTTGTTCAAATATCACGCGCTTTCTCCCTTTGTTTGCCTTTGACGCAATAAGCTTACTCATTTCTTCAATTTGCATATTGGCCTTCTCATGGTGTGACTTCACCAACTCAGCTTTTCTCTTACCATTCAAGCTACCCCGTTTGTTCATAGGTAAAGGTAACAAATCCAAGGAATTTAGTGGATTAAACCTATAAACGATTTCAAAAGGTGAAAATAAAGTAGTAGAGTGTACAGCTCTATTGCAAGCAAACTCAATGAGAGGTAGACACTCCTCCCAATTTTTTGAAGTTTTTATTTATCATAGTACGAAGGAATTGAGTTATGGTTCCATTTATTACCTCAGTTTGCCCATCAGTTTGTGGATGATAAATTGTAGAGAATAGCAATTTAATACCTAACTTATTCCACAAAACAGGCCAAAAATGACTCAAAAACTTAACATCTCGATCTGACACTATGTTCTTAGGGACCCCATGTAAACGCACTACTTTCCTAGATAACAAATCTGCAATATTAGTGGCATCATCGATTTTGTGACATAGTATAAAGTGTGTCATTTTACTAAACCTATCCACCACAACAAATATTGAATCCCGACCTCTCTTTGTCCTAGGTAAGCCCAACACGAAATCCATCGATATATCCACCCAAAGATTCACTAGGTACAGGCAAAAGAGTATACAAATCATGGGGTAAAACTTTAGACTTAGGCCTTATACAAATTATGCATTTCTCACAAATTCGTTCCACCTTACTTCTCATTTTAGGCCAATAAAAATGTTTTCCTAACATTTCTAAAGTCTTTTGAACCTCAAAGTGACCCATTAGTCCCCCACTATGTGCTTCCCTTACCAAAAACTCAAGCATAGAACAATTAGGAACACAATTTATTTTCTCTAAACACATATTCCTCATGTTTATAAAATTTGTCAACAGCTCCCTTATCACATGATTCATAGATATTAGAAAAATCCAGGTCACTCACATACATGCTCTTAATATGTTCAAAACCAAGTAAATTTGCACTTAAAGAGTTAAAAAGCACGTACCTTCGAGACAACGCATCCGCAATCACATTTTCATTACCTTGTTTATACCGGATAACGTAGGAAAAGGTTTTTATGAATTCCATCCACATCGCATGTCGCTTGTTCAACTTACCTTGACCTCGCAAGTGCTTTAGGGATTCATGATCGGTGTATATCACGAACTCCTTTAGCCACAAGTAATATTGTCAAGTCTCCAATGCTCAAACGAGTGAGTATAGCTCTTTGTCATATGTTGGATAGTTTAGTGCAGCTCCACTCAACTTCTCACTAAAGTAAGTAATAGGCCTCCGTTCCTGCATTAACACTGCTCCAATACCTATTCCTGATGCATCACACTCAATCTCAAATGTTTTATCAAAGTTAGATAATACCAAAATAGGTGCTTTCACAATTTGTTCTTAATAGTGTTGAATGAAGGTTCTTGTGCTTCACCCTAGTGAAAACCTAAGTTTTTTTTTTTTTTTTTTTTTTTTTGTTAGTGTTGAATGAAGGTTCTTGTGCTTCACCCTAGTGAAAACCTACGTTTTTTTTTTTTCAATTCCAGTTAGTGGTGTGGTGATTGTCTAAAATCTCTTACAAACCGTCTATAAAAACTAGCCAAGCCGTGAAAACTCCTAACTTCAGTTATACTTTTAGGTATTGGTCAATCTTTAATAGCTTTTATCTTTTCTTCTTCCACTTCTACTCCATTAGCGCTAACCACAAATTCTAGGAAAACAACTTTATCCATACAAAATTTGCACTTCTTAAGATTAGCATATAGTTGTTCTTTTCAGGCACAACACATGGACACATCTTTCCCTCACATAGCCTTTACTCATCAACTCCTCTACTTGCCTCTGAAACTCCTTTGTCTCTTCGGGATTGTTTCGGTAAGCCGGTCGGTTTGGGATAACAGCTCCAGCTATGAAGTCAATCTGGTGCTCGATGCCTCGAATTGGTGGCAACCCACTTGGCACATCCTCCGAGAACACATCTTCGAATTCCTACAGCAAAAACTAACCAAACTAGGGAGGGGTGTGTTAGAATCCTCAAAGTTGAGGAGTGACTCTTTGTATACCAACAACATTGGCCTTTTATCAACCATAGCCTTTTTCAACTTATTCCCCTTTGCAAAGAAATTCACTTTCGGCTTTTCTCTTCTCTCAACTCACTCTGTCTCTCTCCTCTCATGTGGCCTCTCTCTCCTTTCTCCACCATCGGCCACCTAACCATTTTCTCTCACACTCATTGGCTCACTGTTTTCTCTCCTTTTTCCATACTCTCTCACTCCTCTCTTCCTCATTTGTCAATTTAATTTGGTCTTCGTACACCTGTGTCAGTGTTAATGGCGTAGGAGTAATGGACCTCCAATCTTTGACAAAGTTATATCGGTTCCTATACCCATCATGTGTAACTTTTTCTATCATATTGCCATGGTCTTCCCAACAAGATATGACCCGCATCCATAGACAACACATCACAAACAACCTTGTCACTATAAATCCCAATTGAGAAATTAATTAACACTCGCTTATTCATCCTAACTTCCTCACTTTCATTCAACCACTGTAATTTATAAGGCCTAGAGTGTCTTAATAAAGCTAATCCCAATTTCTCGACTAAGGTCGTGTTAGCTATATTTGTGCAACTTTCACCATCAATAATCAAACTACATACCTTATCGTGGACATGGCACCGAGTGTGGAATATGTTGTCCCGCTGCTACTCCAAATCATCTACCTTTATTTGATTGTTAAGTGCTCGCCTCGAAACCATCAGCTCACCAATGGTAAATTCCACTTTATCCTTCTCACTAACATCCTCCTACGCCCACATGTCATCATATTTTCCTTCCCTCTCACTCACCACCTCTCTGTTATCCCACAACACCATCGTTCGTTTGTTAGAACACTGAGAAGTGATGTGTCCCGTACCCAAACACCGAAAGCATTTTATGTCCCTACTCCTTGATTGTTGTGGACCCATTTTGTGTACATTTTATTAGCACTTTCTTCTTTTCCCTTCTGCCAATCAATTCTTCCTTTAGCTATGGCTTCATTTTCCTTAATATTATCCCGCTTCGACTTCTAATTTGGGTTAGAAGACGAAGTATTCACTGGCTGCACTCGCAGTCCCCTTTCTCTTCAACTATTTTTTCACCTTCATGGCTACATGCAACATATCTTCTAACTCTACATAATGTTGCAACTCCACATTAGCAATCTCATTATTCAACCCATTCAAGAACCTATCCATCATAGCCTCCCGATCTTCTTCAATCTGCCCTAATCATCAAAATCTCCATCTCCTTATGATAATCTTCTACGCTCTTCGATCCCTGATACAAGCTTTGCAATTTTTGATGGAGCCCCCATAATAATGACCAGGTACAAACTGCTTCCTCATCACTGCCTTCAATTCATCCCAACTATTGATAGGCCTCTCCCGATTCTAATGTCGTAAAGTAACCACTTTATCCCACCAGGTGATGGCATAATCAGTGAATTCCAACACCGAAATCTTCACCCTTTTATCCTCCGAATAGTTATGGCAATCAAAGATTAACTCCATCTTTTTTCTCATTCCAAATATGCCTTGGGATCACTTCTATCCGTAAATTGTGGAATCATCATTTTTATATTACCCAAATGGCCATCTACTGTATCACCAGGATTATTTCTACCCCTGTCGTTCAAGCCTATCACCTCTATTCCTCATCCATTCCATCTCCATTTTGTCATTTTCATTTTCATCTTCATCCTTCACTGCCAAGATCAAACATTTTCCGTTCCATCCTAGGCTCTCGCCTACCCGATTTCCTAGCATGAGGTACATCCACCCGTTGCCCTCTACTAAAATTTACAACCGAAGTATCCAACCTATCTATCCTATCCCCTATATCCATCAACAACCTTTTAAACTGCCTCATCATGTCATCCTGTGTGTTGGTTTGATTATCGTTATGACTGGGATTTGATCCTTCTCTGTCAGACATGCTCTCATTTTCTGCCTCACCAAAGTTCACTCGGAATCACACAATTGGCTTTTACCCTCTAAGAAACTCGTCACTATGTTTTTTACCGCTCAATGCTTTCACCAAGTGTTTCCAAGAACAATAATGAATTCACCGGACCCAAACTTGTGGACTCAAGACCAAAAGTATTTCAAAGAATGTGATTTTAAGAATTTGCGAATAATTTGGGATGGAATATGAACCGACTCAATAAAAGGTGATCAATAATGGAGTTGTGACAAAATTGGAGTGACTTTGAAAAAAATTGAAATTTGTGAATCAAACTGTGGAACATTGGTAGTAAATCAATCAAAATAAGAAAAAATTAATTTTGAAATTTTTTTTCTCGAGATGAACAATGACCTTTTTTTTAACAAAGCAAGATTATACTACCAACTACAACAATGATCTAGGACTAACAATGAAGAACGACTCAAGAACACGAAAGGAAACTAGAAGAATGAAAATCAACGACTCAAGCTGGAAAATAAAGATATAACATGATTAAATTGGAACCAAAGCTTTGATACCAACTGATGTGAACCCTGTAGCAACAGTAACTACGAAACCCACAACGAGATTGATGCGGAACCCCAGAATGCCAATTGATAACCCGATTTTGGATTTCAACCCGACAAAGTGAAACAAGAAATCCAAAGATAACTAAGATACGATGAACCACTTGTTTACAAGTTGAAAAACCCACGATCCGATGTTGAAATCCACAAAGATTTAATCGTTGATAATTTTCAATTAGTTGTTCAAAGAAGAACAATGGAAGAAAGTGATAACCTCTCAATTATCAAATTGTCAAAAGTTCTTAATACAATAAGATGTAAAGTATTTATACTAGCCTCCTAAACCTAGGTAAAAATGGTGCATGATCTTTTAATTATAGTAAAAGTCATGTAGATATGGAATTCTAAACAAATATGGAAATTCTCAAAAATTAAAAAAATGCGTCAAAAAATTGTACCATGCGGCCGCATGGAATTAAAAATTTTACCCTAATAATTCTCTACAAAGGTCTGTGCGACCGCAAGCACCACTAAGTTGTGCAGTCGCATGGCTTTGTCCGACAGCCTCTTTTTTGTCCACCTTTATCATGTTGATTCAAGTCTCCTCGGCCTTCGACCCCAACATAAAACTTGCTCCATTTTGCATCCCGAATATGGCGTCATAATTGTGGTTTTGACGAGCATCCCCATCACCTCTTTAACTCGTTTCGCTCTCGGTTACGTCATCGAGCCTTCTTCAATAATCAATGGGTCTCGGCTCGAACTTGCCATCGTGACTCTTGCATTTTGGGTCATATCATGTGAACTTGAGAAATCTAAGTTGTAATTATTGAGCATACAAGAAAGTATGGAGGACTGTTTACTTTTAAATTTGTTCGTTGGTTCGACCAGAGAATAAATGATAAAATTTTGTCATGGACAAATTCCCTATCTTGAAGGCTTAAAGAATGTTGAATTGTTTTTCTTACCTCATAATACCATATTAAAAATTTGACCAACCAACTCAAATTTTTTTGGCACTGTAACTACTTGTCCGAATTAACTTTTGTGAGTTCAAACCACATATTTATTCTCAGCATTCTTTATTTACAGTGCAATGTTGGTTGATTAATTGTACATATATTGCACTATCAAATAATTTGATAAAGAATTCAAGCTTTAATATAAGCCAATTATAATATGGAGAACCTAGTGTTAGCATGATGCATAGTAGCATTCCTTAAACAAAATTGGGAAGTACTTTATTCTCAATTAAATTAATTAGAGACATTTAACAAGTAACAATATTAAACCGTTTATCGACATCTCAACATTTATCTCAACTAATACTTATTAAAATGTTGAGATTTTGAATCATTAGCATTAACAAGACACATCGTCTTGATTGTATAATCTAAAAAATTATGCTCATAATTTAAAATTTGAGCAATAATTTCGCAAACTTTAGGTTGCAAACACTATACAATCATCTAATATATGTATCAAAATCTATTAGCTATAAATAATATCTAGATGGTTAACGTGGAGGATGATGGGGCTCCACTTATCACCCTAATTAATTTTTAGAATTATAGGAAATTCAGTTCCTATTTTAGCTAATGATGTTTGATAATCAATTTTTGATAAAGGGAACAAATAACATATAATAATTTATTGGATTAAAGAATCCTCAAGTTCTTCGTTGAATGTCCATTTGAATATTTGATTTTGCATCATTATTAATCCAGTAATAGTCAACTAATCATGCCAGATAATAAAATCAAATTGAACTTATGGTTCAATATAGTATTTGTTTGAATTGTACCGCACATTTTAAAAACTTATTATGTTTCTCTTTAATTTAGTAGAGAATAAATTACTATTAACAGCAAAATATTATTCTTCAACTCAACGGAGTATTGGCCTTTTATAGTATTAAAACAAAATTCTTCTTGAATATTGTTATATACTTGATTATGATTACTCAAAATTAATAAAACAATATTTTTAAGGAATATTAATACATTTAAATTAATCATAATATTTTTCTAAGTTATTATTATGTATAAATAAATTTGTGTTTCTTGAGGAACACAGTAGGATATTCTTCAAGAATGATAATATGTATTATTTTTGCTTCTTCTGGAGCAATTTATCATATTCTTCTAGAATATTGAAATTGTAATGTCATGCTCTTCAAGAGCACATAATGTTTTTTGGAACATTTATATATGATTGGTCACGTTTCTTCTAGAATATCAACACCATATTCATTTAGTACAAATATAATTTCTAGTTGTACTTTTTTAGAAGAACAAGTGTAATTAAAATATTTGACTAATTTTAAAATTCACAAATATAATATATAATTGAAAGAAAGACTTTTAAACACTATATTTACCTAAATTTGAAAGGTTTAGAAAGTGTTAAATAGTTGACAAATCTCATATTTTTCAAAGATAAAAAATTTCAAAAAATTATTGTACTTATAAATTTCCTACTGTTGACATGGCTATTTCTCACAAATTAATGAACTGTTGAATTTTGATAGGAATCTTTGGATTTGAATCAAAATGAGTAGTGAATTTCTGCAGGTTGTAGACATTCTACGAATTTTTGTATTGTTGATTCCAAAATAATAATACAATTCTTCCAGAGTATATAAAGTTACTATAGGATCAACAAACTTGGGGTTCACGATAATGTCAATTTTATGAATGTGGAATACCAGTAATTTTTCTTTTAATAGCTTTTGGCCAACTAAAAAATAAATGGAAAGATACTCTATATTATTTCTCTTGCAACATCTCAATGTGATATTTATTGTGGGGAATATCTTAAAGTTAAACAAATTTCTTCTAAATTTGCTAGAATAAAGTACATTGTTAATATATAATTTTATATTATTTGATAATATAATACAAGTTCTTCTAGAGATTTTAACGATATTTGAAGCACATGATATCGTTATTAACATTATTTTATACTAATGTTAAATGACAAAAACAAATTTTGTCTTGAAAAATAGTATGCAAATTTGCACTATCAACTAAACAGATATCTTGACAATTTCATCTCGAATAGTGATGTTTGCCATTTGAGTAACTTCATAATAAATAAAATACAGTTAATTTCGAAGAACGTGATTAAATATTATTTAATCATATAAAAATCAATTAAATGTTCAAACTAATCAATGGACATGACATTAATTATATGTTTTCCTTCATAGATAAACACTAATTCAAAATGATATACTTTTCGAAATATGTGAAACTCCGAGAGCATTTTGTATTTTATTATTGGTTCTTCAAGAGAAATGCGTCGAAAATCTTTTAAAATATTGAATATTATAATTCATACTCTTTAGTATTAATCAAATATTATTATAATAAATTATATAATTTGTGGGATATGCACTCTGCAATACAATCTTGAAATTCACACAAACAAAGGATTAATTCATACAAATAGGATATGGATGTAGACAAGATATGAACAATAATCATGATTCATCAATACAATTAGTAAAACAAAATCATTATGAATCCTTATTCTCTTTGACCAGCAATACAATAGCAGTGGAAAAATTTTAGCGTGCCTACAGAATCGAATGCGCTAATGATTATTATATTCACGTGCTACTAAATTAATTTTCGGTACATATGACAAATTATTATACTTATAAAATTATTACTTTGTAACTAATGCACTTTAATTTTGAGGGAATCGTGTTGATGATATGTTATAAACTAGAGAGAAACAGATAGAACAAAAAATAGGAGTTAATAAATTTGTGTCTTTTTATTAAGAACCAAATCTCCATATTTATAAAATAAAATAAAATAAAAATTAGAGTTACAAAGTATACAATAGTCATAATGACTAGGATTACAGAGATATAAAAGTCATTCATAAATACTACTATATTTATAACATATATCAAATTTTATGACAATTATATTATTGTGCTTAATTTCGCTTATCAAATTTCAATTTGTCATGGGCTGTAAAATCAACAAGAACATGGTCCAATACCCTTAACTTGATGTGTGTGTCTTACGTAAGGAGGACTAAATATCCCAAATTGCATATACCAAACGGAACAATCCCTATCGTGCTAGGTAATCAGGGCAGAAATGAAAAATCATGTACTCCATCACGAATTCCCCAAACCTGTGCCCCGATCCTTTCTTTATTTTATTTTTATATTTAAAATGTATATAAATATTTAAATAATTAATTAGTTAAACGTGTGGTAGAAAGAAATATTTTTATCCCCATACCGCATCCTGAAAATCTCTGACAAGATAAGTAGTCTCCCCCGTTGCTATCGAAAATCTCCCTATATTGACACGTGATCTTTAACTATAGTTATACACCGAATTCTTGAATTAATTATCCTAATAATCACTAACTTAGGTTGGTATCTTTGATTGCTCACTACGATTTCAAATGTAGAGTTTTGACCATTAAACTTTTCAAATGTCAGACGGTAGTCACGACGATGACTTTTGTTTCACAACTATGATGGGATAGCAACGTGGTAGACGAATTGCACAGCTAACGTCCATCTCGAAATTGATGCTCAATCATGGAGAAAGACATTTTTGATTGCTCATTATATTTTGACATGCGCCTTTATTTGCTCATCATGATTAGACAGACATCTTTGATTTTTCACTAGACTTTAAGGTAATCAAGTTTTGGACACTAAACTTTTCATAATGAAGTCAAGATGATATGGAAATTTAGGAATTATTCGCACTCTTCGGGATTAGGCTTGCTTCGTGAAATTATTATTAGAATAAATTGAATGGTTCAACATTCTCTTTTTGCAAGAGAATGAATAGTTTGTAGTAG